>NC_084505.1:11178142-11478142 GCF_024500385.1 Phyllopteryx taeniolatus | reverse complement strand
CGAGTCTTCAATTAACCTACCATGCATGTTTTTGGAAAGTGAGAGGAAAACATGCACGGTAGGTTAATTGAAGACTAAATGCCGTGTAGGTGTGAATGTGAGTGCAAAGTGTTGTTTGTCTATGTTCCCTATGAGCAGTTCTGGGTGTACCCCTCCTCTCGCCCAGAGTCAGCTGGGATGTGTTCCAGCATGCCCGCAACCCTAGTAAGGATAAGCAAATGTACAAACAAATACAATACAAAAATGTATGGACGGACACACATGACTTGCTAAACAAAATACTTTATTATCTGGCTTTGTAGCACACGTCATCACAATGATAAGAATAATCTCGCCCTCATTCTCTCTCCTCCCTCATTCTCTGATCTGTACATTTGCACAGTACAAAGAAAAGCAGTCTGCATCATGGAGGACTTGTCACACCCATTTCAGCGATGTTCTGTTATTGGACTTCTGTGCTCATCACGGATTGTCCATAACGAACACCATGTTCAAGCATAAGGATGTCCACACGTGCACTTGGCACCAGGACACCCTCGGTCGCAGTTTGATGATCAACTTTGTGGTCGTGTCATCGGACTTGCGGCCGCATGTTTTGGACACTCGGGTGAAGACAGGGGCAGAGCTGTCAACTGATCAGCACCTGGTGGTGAGTTGGCTGTGATGGTGGGGGAAGATGCCAGTCCGACGTGGCAGGCCCAAACGTATTGTGAGGGTCTGCTGGGAACGTCTGGCAGAATCCCCCGGTCAGAAGGCTGTGGCCGTAAGGTGGTCTGTGCCTGTCGTGGCGGCAATCCCCGCACCCGTTGGTGGACACGGTGAGGGATGTGGTCAAGCTGAAGAAGGAGTCCTATAGGGCCTTTTTGGCGTGTAGGACTCCTGAGGCAGCTGATGGGTACCGGCTGGGCAAGCGGAATGCAGCTTTGGTGGTCGCTGAAGCAAAAACTCAGACATCGAGAGGAGCCAGATGAGGTGGTTGGGGCATCTGATTCGGATGAGGTAAGGTGTTCAGGACACGTCCCACCGGGAGGAGACCCCGGGGACAACCCAGGACACGCTGGAGAGACTACGTCTTTCGGCTGGTCTGGGAACGCCTCGGGATTCCCCCGGAAGAGCTGGATAAAGTGGCTGGGGAGAGGGAAGTCTGGGCGTCCCCGCTAAAGCTAATGACCCCGCGACCCTACCTCAGATAAGCGGTAGAAAATGGATGGATGAATCTATGTGTGTTTACCTTGTTTAGGTTTATGTGGTTGTACGTATTTGTAGTGTGTATGTATTATGTTCTCTGAGCCCCAGATGAAAGACAATTTTCTGGCACTATGTGACAAAGTTTTTTGAATTTGATTAATAAAGTTTATTTAGGCAGCACGGTGGCCGACTGGTTAGAGCGTCAGCCTCACAGTTCTGAGGACCCGGGTTCAATCCCCGGCCCCGCCTGTGTGGAGTTTGCATGTTCTCCCCGTGCCTGCGTGGGTTTTCTCCGGGCACTCCGGTTTCCTCCCACATCCCAAAAACATGCATTAATTGGAGACTCTAAATTGCCCATAGGCATGACTGTGAGTGCGAATGGTTGTTTGTTTCTATATTGTTGTCTATATATGTTTCTGCGATTGGCTGGCAACCAGTTCAGGGTGTACCACGCCTCCTGCCCGATGACAGCTGGGATAGGCTCCAGCACGCCCGCGACCCTAATGAGGAGAAGCGGCTCAGAAAATGGATGGAAGTTTATTTAGCAAGTTTAGAGAGGTGTTTACATGTAAAAACCCAAACCATTTTGGGAAGCCTATTGTATTCACACTGAACTTCAGAACTGAATCTTTGATTAGATTAAATAAAGCACACTTACTAGGGTTGCATTCATCTGACTCTCTGAACCTTCCCATCTGCTCACTGGTTTTGACAGCGCTCAGAAGCTCTGTACTGACATCACCTTAGAGGAAAAGACAATGTTCAGTCACACATAGACGGTCCTGACTGATGAATTACAACTCATTGGGTGTAATCCCAGGGAGAAAGCTGTCATTAGTCATGTTCAGCATTAGAGTATAGGTCTTCTTGAGAATTTGAATGCAAATAAACTTTGTGTAAGATTTTTGTTCTAATGAAGGAAGCTCACAACGTGCATATTTTAAAACTTTCAACAAGAACCTACTTCTTTCATATTGTTTTGTGTGTTATTACATGAAGCATAGCAGCATACCTGATACCATGAAGCTTACTTGTTGGCATCGTCCTTCAACTACAGATGTGGGAGAGGAGCCCAAGAGGGTCACTCTTGCTGTTTCGATCTGCAGGACATTTGCAACATTACTGCGGAATTCATATCTGGGAATAAAAGGGAAAAAAACTTGAATTAATGATACTCGCCATTCAATTCCTGTAATAATGTTTTGTTTATGGTAACAGCATAACATGAAGTTATGCACTTGAAGTTAATCGAAATCATTCAATTCAAACACCGATAAGATTCCACTACGATCTCAAAAAGAACAAGAAATCTTAATCGTAGCGAATATACAACCCCAATTCCAATGAAGTTGGGACGTTGTGTTAAACAAATAAAAACAGACTGCAATGATTTGGAAATCATGTTCAACCTATGTTTAATTGAATACACTACAAAGACAAGATATTTAATGTTCAAACTGATAAACATTGTTTTTAGCAAATAATTATTAAAGTAGAATTTTGTGGCTACAACACATTCCAAAAAAGATGGGACATGGTCAGGTTTACCACTGTGTTACATCACTTTTTCTTTTAACAACATTCAATAAACGTTGGGGACTGAGGACACTAATTGTTGAAGCTTTGTCTGTGGAATTCTTTCCCATTCTTGCTTGATGTACAGCTTCAGCTGTTCAACAGTCCGGCGTCTCTGTTGTCGTATTTTACGCTTCATAATGCGCCACACATTTTCAATGGGAGACAGGTCTGGACTGCAGGCAGGCCAGTCTAGCACCCGCACTCTTTTACTACGAAGCCACGCTGTTGTAACACGTGCACACTGTGGTTTGGCATTGTCTTGCTGAAATAAGTAGGGGCGTCCATGAAAAAGACGTTGCTTGGATGGCAACACATGTTTCTCCAAAACCTGTATGTACCTTTCAGCATTAATGGTGCCTTCACAGATGTGTAAGTTACCCATGCCATTGGCACTAACACAGCCCCATACCATCACAGATGCTGGCTTTTGAACTTTGCTTCCATAAGAGGCCGGATAGTTATTTTCCTCTTTGGCCCGGAGGACACGACGTCCACAGTTTCCAAAAACAATTTGAAATGTGGACTCGTCGGACCACAGAACACTTTTCCAGTCCATCAGTCCATCTTAGATGAGCTCGGGCCCAGAGAAGCCGGCGCCGTTTCTGGGTGTTGTTGATAAATGGCTTTTGCTTTGCATAGTAGAGTTTCAAGTTGCACTTACCGATGTAGCGGCGAACTGTATTTACTGACATTGGTTTTCTGAAGTGTTCCTGAGCCCATGTGGTGATATCCTTTACACATTGATTTCAGTTTTTCATGCAGTGCCGCCTGAGGGATCGAAGGTCACGGACATTCAATGTTGGTTTTCGGCCTTGCCGCTTACATGCAGTGATTTCTCCAGATTCTCTGAACCTCTTGATGATATTATGGACCATAGATGATGAAATCCATAAATTCCTTGCAATTGTACGTTGAGGAACATTGTCCTTAAACTGTTCGACTATTTTCTCACGCACTTGTTCACAAAGAGATGAACCTCACCCCATCTTTACTTGTGAATAACTGAGCAATTCCGGGAAGCTCCTTTTATACCCAATCATGGCACGCACCTGTTCCCAATTAGCCTGTTCACCTGTGGGATGTTCCAAACAGGTGTTTGATGAGCATTCTTCAACTTTCTTGAAGTTTAATGAGCATTTCTTCAACTTCATTTTTGCCACCTGTCCCAGCTTTTTTGGAACGTGTTGCAGCCATAAAATTCTAAATTCATGATTATTTGCTAAAAACAATCAAGTTTATCAGTTTGAACATGAAATATCTTGTCTTTGTGGTGTATTCAATTAAATATAGGTTGAACATGATTTGCAAATCATTGTATTCTGTTTTTATTTATGTTTAACACAACGTCCCAACTTCATTGGAATTGGGGTTGTAGCATGTGAGTCAGGTAGGTCTAATGCAAATTAGAATATTTCAAGTTCATTCAAGGATATTTTTACACTCACCTGTTGAAAGTTACAACTCTGGGGAAGGTCTGATCTGCTGAGGGAGATTCTGGGATAATGTCAGCACATGCAATGATGTCCTCACCATCCTTCAGCACCAAAGATCTGTTGACAACTGTGAAAACAAGCAGCAAACCTATTTTAGGGCATAGCATTTTCGATAAATAAAAAATACACAACACTTAGGTTTATGTCTCACGGGGTGCGTGTGTGATACATATACTGCATCTTTAAAAATTATTGTATTTCCACTTATACATTGCCACCTCATATGAGAGTCTCTCGTTAAACATTTGAGTTTTATCCACTTCAAATCTATCAAGTCATTTTATCACATCGCATGTATTATATGTAACTTTTTAAAGCCTCCTGCGGTCAAGTGGAGAATTATCACTTGTGCTTAAAAACTTAAAGCAATAGACCTGGTTTGTCCAATCTTCTTGTGATGTCCATATAAAATAAACAAAGAAACAAATAAATATTAGTGGTTGGGATGTTAAATGTTAAATATTCAATAAGATCATATAATGCTCGAAGGTTTAAATAATACAGTATAAATACGCTAAATGTGAAATAATCATTCAGACTTATCATTATATCAGGAATGTACGAGGCCAGTACCGGTTCTGACAGGGCCACCACAACTTCACTCAAAAAGGTTTGATGTTGAATCCTTGTTTTCCATCTATTGACATAATTATTGCCAGGTGGAGCAAAGTCATGAAATCATTGCTGCAGGGGTAGAGGATTGCAGACCATCTGAATGACCCTAATTTCATTGGCTCTGTTTTGATAGGACCATTTTATCTATTAAACGAGTTCCCAGTGATGGTAAGTGCCATAAAGGTGTTTGTTGTCAACCTGTGTGATCCCCAGAAAGCTGTATGATGCTGTCAGTGTAGAGCTGTTCCTCCCTCAGGCTGACTGGGCCGTGTCTTGCGGACAACTCCCCAACCACACAGCTCAGAGGGTTGTCAAGAGAGCAGCTAGAACTCTAAAAAGAGAAGAAAAAAATATTTCATTGTTACCGTTAAATGTAGATTAGCCATCATAATTGATGCTGGTTATGCAAGTCAAGTTTTTGAGTCTTACCAGCGATGTCATGTTAAAAGGATTATAAGTTCCCTGGTAAGTGTTACACTGGCTATTATCATCAGCGCCGATAAGGTTATTTGATATGAACAGTGAAGCCTCTGTGAGCTGCAAAGATACGTTAAAACATAAAGCAAACATTAGTTAGTACGTTGCCTTTTTTTCTGATTCCCACAAAATGACACACCCACACAGTAACGGGCGCGTACTTCTTTCACTGAGGATTTAGTAGTGCAAACTTTCATACTTGAGATCAAACACCAGTCCTTGGCATTTTACTGTAATTGCATGCAGGTATGTAGGCCAAACCTTTCTCAGTAATTCTTTCATTTCGGCTGTTGTCTTTTCTCCTGATTACATTGCACGTTAGCTTGCTCTCTGATGTCTGCTCTTTGTTAAATCATGCAGTCATTAAGCATTTCACTTCTTTGAACAATCATATTTCAAATGTGCCTATTTCTGTTGCCTCGGCCCCCATCGACCACCTCCATTTCCTTAAACCCTTTCCTGGAAGCTACAGTCATCTGACACAAACTGCCAATGTTTGGTGAGAGCCGCAGCCCCCTCCCTCGAGAACTCGGAAAAACTGCTCAAATACCACCCCACCAAAGCATTAACCTAAAATAATAATACGTAATGGGAATATTTTTCCTTCAGGTTCTATTTTATCTTCACATATAAAACATCATCATCCCTATTTACACAGACATTCAAAAATAATTGGAAATCCTGTAGTGTGCACACCAAGCCAGTAGCTTTCGATGTCACCACTGTCACACGACACAGATTCACACCAACTCTTTTCCATCCATCCATCCATTTTCTGAGCCGCTTCTCCTCACTAGGGTCGCGGGCGTGCTGGAGCCTATCCCAGCTGTCATCGGGCAGGAGGCGGGGTACACCCTGAACTGGTTGCCAGCCAATCGCAGGGCACATAGGAACAAACAACCATTCGCACTCACAGTCATGCCTACGGGCAATTTAGAGTCTCCAATTCATGCATGTTTTTGGGATGTGGGAGGAAACCGGAGTACCCGGAGAAACCCACGCAGGCACGGGGAGAACATCCAAACTCCACACAGGCGGGGCCGGGGATTGAACCCGGGTCCTCAGAACTGTGAGGCTGACACTCTAACCAGTCGCCCACCGTGCCGCCCCAACTCTTTTCGAGTTTTAAAATTACAGTACAGTGTGTTCAAATGCTTTCGTTCACAGAACAGGAAGTCTATTTTGAGTTAGCAATTACAGAAGGAAATCCACCTGTTTTGATTTGGTAATCAAAACAACCATCATTCTTGAAGTGGGAGATTAATCCCTTATTTGTCACACCTGCAGGTATGTAGGTCACTGATAGCACAGTAAAACTTTCATTTCTACCAAATATTGTCTTGTCTCCTGATCTCATCACACATCAATGTTTACTTGAACTTTCTCTCAGCTATCGTGAAATCACACAGACAAAGAACGCTGCTCTTCTGTGAACAATTGGAATGAGGTCCCTGAGCAATCATACAAAAAAGTTAGTCACTATACAGTATTATGCATATACAGTAAATGGAGTATAGTCCCAAAGTAGAAAGTGGCACTCTACAAATATTTAAATGCATCTCCTTGAAGAGTTAAGGTTGCACAACAATGACAGTTTAAACATAGAATTTTGTATGTGTGCATGTAAATTTCACATTGTTACATTCCCCCAGAACAAATTTTAGAGTCACTGGTTGGAAAACTACTCCCAAAAAGGGACTAAAGCTCAGAACAAATGGGATCCAAATGGTTTTTGAAAGAAAGCTGAAACTAAACCCCAACAACCCACTGATTCTATCAAAATGACAGACAAACTAAAGAGCTAGACCTTAAACCAAAGGAAACCTAAAATTTGGAGTCCCTACAAAAGGGGTGAGACAAAACAGTGTCCCATGGAGGTCAAGTGGAACTCCTCGCCCTAAAACATGCAGCCACACATAAATTCACAAAGTAAACTGATGGTGGTGACTCCCTAGAGACCTCCAACCAACTGGAGCTTGAAAGCCGTCTTTCAACTTGTCTGATTGTCACCAGGTGAGGGAGATGAACCCAGGTGCACTCAATAGCTCCTGATTAGGTGAGTGTGAAGCAAGCTATGGCCTATAATTATTCATGGCCAAAAACAATGTGCGTACACAAACGTCAAAATGATCTCCACAACACTTTCAAAAATGTGATTTAATATGCATGAGAGGTGATGTTACAGGAGTGTGTGAGAAAAATTGAAAGTTAGTCCAATTAAAAAAAAGAAAAAATCATTTAAAAAAAAAAGAATTGTTCCATTTGAACAGGCTTGGAAAACGCTATTGAGATATCTTGTGTAAAAAGGAAATAAAAAGCATTTTTATATTAGTGACATTAAATTTTTTTATAAATAACATTTATCAAACAATAAGTCAGTTTATCTTTAAATAGCAACACAACATTGTGCTGTTTCTTGTCCCTGGAAACTGATTATTTTGGCAGTAGGGGTTTTCCAACTCCTCCTTGGCAGGGAATTCCATGGAATTTTGTAAAACAATAAAAAGTGAGTTTTTTTTTTTTTTTTTTTGACCTTCTCACAGCTCAGCTAACGCAACTGTGGAAGAACAATTTGGCAGTAGGGGTTTTCCAACTCCTCATTGGCAGGGAATTCCATGGAATTTTGTAAAACAATAAAAAGTGAGTTTTTTTTTTTTTTTTTTTTTTTTACCTTCTCACAGCTCAGCTAACGCAACTGTGGAAGAACAATTTGGCATAAAATGGCCACCGCATCATCGCCAGGTGCTTCGCATACCTACCATGATGATTATTCGTAATATTATTTGGCTTATCCAGAAATTGTTTTGAGTAAATTAATAATTCCCACATTTCAAGATGTTTATTGAGAATTATGAGGCATACATTTGATATCTTGAGCCATTCCAAGCTGTATTTATTGACCGAACATACACGGATGAGTCACTCAGTGAGTGTATCGTCCGCCTATGTTTGCGGGTCACAGTGTTTAAATGAGTCACTGTATGATACACTTAGCCCTGAATGAGATACTTGAGTTAAAAAAATAAAATAAAAAGACTGGTAAAAGTAGCAGTACTCTTTCTACTCACAAACTTATGTAAAAGTAAAAAAGCATAGACTCTGAAATGTACTTAAATATGAAAGTAAAAATGAAGTTTTTCTGTCAATTATATATAGTACAAAACCCATTTTTATAATTTGGCACAACATCAGAGATCGTAATGTGTAATGTACAACAATAGCCCTTGCTGTGGTCCACCTGTTTTGTATTGCTTGTGACCTACTTGTTTATGGCTAGACTAAACGTTTGACATGGTCAAAACTACACTCTTTTTTAAAACCTGTTTTCACTTACAAACCAGGTCTTCTTGTAAATGACCACTATACTATGGTGAGTGTAACAAACAGAACATCTGCACAAATATGCAATGCTTACGTTTCCAGATTGTAGATTCACCTCCAGGGTGGTATCACCGCTACTTCCATCAGGAAACATTTGTTGGAGCTGAAAGACGTCAACCAGAGATGGATAATTGCTTTAAATTCATCGCTTACCAGACCTAGAAAGCCTTGGTCGCTGTGTTCCCCTCATTGTGGGCTCTGCATGCTTTAACAAGCTAGCCAAAGCAGAATGAATGGTGAATTTAAAAAAAAATATTTAAATCATTTTTATTTTGTCCAAGCTGTCACCTCACATGCAATGCTACTAATTTGTTAGCTCTTTTCCATCGATGTTGCAGGGCTCAGTATGGTGCCACTGGAGGATTGCTGACAGGCACAGCTGTTCTCCTTCTGAGCTTCATAGTTCACAGGGCATGAAGGTTCTTCTTCCAGCAGACGGATGCTAAGTTAAACTATGATCGTTATCCTTTACCTCCCTCGTGCAACCTACTGTACCACAGAGGCATAATGAATTCAGTGTCATGTTTTTGTGGCAGCTTAAGTTAGAGCAATTAAAGAGGACTGAATTTTACATATTTTCACTGCTAAACTGAAGCTCCTAATAGGGTGAGTCTACTGTATGTTGTGCATGTAGTATGGGATATAAAAAGGGCACCGTTTCTGATCATTTGCACTGAGACTATTTTAAAAAATAATAAGTTGTCAGTTAAACCAGTCACAGCAGAGGTAATTGAAAACTTGCAATGCTTACCATTCTGACTGTCCCATTCAAAGAGCCTTTAAACATAGCCTTGGCAATGGTCCATTGTCCATCTGTATTTCTGTCAGCAGTTAGGTCAGCACATTGCATTCTGTGAAAAGGTGCATGTATATGCATATAAATAAATGAGAATGGCCAGGGTGTTTCTACACATAATGTTGCTTTGACGGACTTTCAGTGAATGGAGAATATGCATTATAGTAAAACAAAGGTGATCTATTACAGAGTACATGCCATTCTATACTTGTGACTGCCTTCAAAAGGCAAGTCAGATCTATTTCTCTCCGAGTAGGTTTGCCTGTCTGGCAAACTTAAATGTCTCCTCCCTACAATTTGTACAAAAAACAGTATGTTCTTTAAAGCAAAAAGGTTTTTATGGTGACTATTATATGAATATAATGTATGCATAAAACTTGAACATTGTAGAAAATCGTCTCCCATTACTTTCAATCGTAGTTACAGTCCTTCCTGTTCCATTTCTGTTTTGGGAGCACAGTTTTATCTTGCCCCACCCTTTATTTATCGTGATGATTTTGGGCCTTTTAATGGATACAGACTCAACAACATATTTTTCTCACCTTGATCCATTGCTGTAGTGAATCACCACAGATCTTCCCACGATGCTGTGAGGCCCTGTTAATGGTAGGTTGCTGTCTACATACATCTCCTGCGATTCATTGAGGCGAGTCAGCAGCCCAAATTTTCCACTAATATCACCTATCTCATACTGGTCAACAGTACCATTTCCAGGCGCAGGGGACTGTGTTATGTTGACGGACAGCGGGTTGTAGTGTCCCCTAATGTTTGCATCTGAGCATGGTTCTGTCCTGTTTGGTTTGATGGGCAAAATGTGAACATGGTAGCCACCAGCCATGGCATTCAGGTTGGACAAGGACACAGATACATTTGTGGGGCCATTTGGGACAGACTGGGAGAACTGAATTTGTCCATTTGACACGCCAGGGCCAAACCAAGATCCTAGACTTGCTTTGGGTACACGCACCATAGTAATATTTGCACACGCAATCCTTGGACCTCCTCTTTCTGCCTCATGTATGACCACAGAACGACCAATAATGCCTGACCCTTGCAACCAGGAAGTGACATCAGTGAAGAAACTTTTGGCTTCCACTCCTCCAACTCTGGCAGTGACGGTAAGGACACTGTGTTTATTGGCAAAGTCTCCAACTTCACAGGCTACTGGAGTCAATGGGCCACAGTGAAGAGCATAACTGCTGTCTTCTGTGTTGATGCTGAAAGGGTTCCAATGACCTCCTGTTGTGCTGCACCTTGTCTCATCATCATCCCTCTCTGAACTGATGGGGTACATGTGGATATGCCAGTTATGGTTTCTGGTTGAGGCCATTGTGGGGTTTCCATATGACAAATCCACAAAGGTGGATACGTCTGATAAGGGGTTGTCCTTCAGCTGGGTGAACCACATGTCACCAACCAATGGGCTCCTAAACCTAGCTCTGGCAACAATGACTTCACCAGGATATCCAATGCTGGCGCAGACATACCTGGCACCATCTGTTAGATGAATCACAATGGACCTACCAACAATGCTGTTCCGTCCAAAAAGAGGGAGGTTGAAGTCTTCAAACGTCATAGTCACTTCGTTTTTAGTGGCAAGAGACATATGTTTTGAACCGAGGTCTCCAACCTCATACAGGTCATGTGTTGATCCAGGTCCGGTGGGGTATGTTGGGGCGCTTGTGTTGATACCAAATGGATTCCAGTGGCCACCCACATTGTCGTTGGAACACAGGTTTGAGGAAGAAGACCTGCCTGAAGGGACAGGAAAATTGTGGACATGAAAAGGACCGACCCTGCTCTGCAAGTTACTCAGGTTGAGCTTCAACTCTGTCCGATCAAAAGGGGAAGCCTGGCGAAAGCTGATGTATCCATTTATCCCTTTCATATCAAATAGAGCACTCACTTGTTTCTCTGGCACATTATAGATCTTAGCACATACAAAGGTTGAACCTGGGCGAAGGATGAGAAAAGATGTGCTGTTCTCGTAGTCAGTTAAGTCCAGGCGAGATTTCTCAGGTTGCAAAGGAGTTCCAATGTTGATGACACTCAGAATTGTTAAAGCTGAGGCATCTAAACTACCAAGAAGAACATTGCAGCTTGTGGCTGAGCTTGCTGAGCCAAAGAGTGTCATGTTGGTCGAGGATGCATTGACTTGACCGATTGTAACAAGATCTATAAGGAGCCGTGAGTTGTTCAGTCCAACGTTGTGGCGGATATAAACATTACCTGCAATCTCTCTAGTGAACCTGGCCTGACTTGTCAAGACTGTTTGATATCGACTTACAACGGTACATACATGAGTGTTGTTACAGGTCTTCAGAGTTAACGAGAGGTCATCTAGGTTTGAGCGCTGTTCAAACAGGCTTGACACATTGATGTTGGCAGTGAATGTGGAATTGGCAGTGAATGTGAAAATACTAGAGCCAATGTTTGCCACAGCGCATGGATCAGCAAAGTGGCCGTACATGACAGGAAACTCGGTGAGGGAAAGGTTTAAGGTACTACACGTTCCGGCACCAGAAACGTTGACAGTCGCAGTCTTGGATGTAGAGTTAAATTCAACCTGACCTATGACTCCACCCATGTTGAGTGGTGCCATAAACTGAACACAGGAGATGGAACCTAAAAAACACAAACACACACAAAAAGGATTTGATAGTGGGATCTCGTTGAATTCGTTTATGATATCTGAACAAAGACAGCATACATCTGCATGTTAACAACTTAACTGGAAATTATACTGCACATAAAGTACATATATTACATTATATTACTACCGATTATACTAATTAAAAAAACATTTCAATCACTACTTTAATGTTGTACTTGTGAATCATAAAGAACAGTTGAGAAATTTAAATATTCTTTTACAACAACTCGCAGACATTTTTTCAAGTGCAGTACTGCATCTGAAATATTTTTTTCACCGAAAGTGAAAATAGGTGTCGTGCAGGTCTTTCTTCTTTGCATAATTAACACTAATACTTAGATATACTGTACATTTTATTCAGTTTCATTTACATACTGTACATGTGTGATCGTTTGACCCATGCACCACCAATGTGGAGATTAGTTTTGTGTGTGTTTTGTTGTTGCTTTTTTTGTACTGTGTCTGCCCTACTATTTACTGTTTTGTGTTGCCAAAACAATAGCTATGAAAATAATCATTCAAAAGGCTAGTGCTGGCCTTTTTGACTTTAATATACATGTTGTAATTTTGCTAAATAGGTATGGTCTCATCAAAAGGGTGTAATGTGGATGAATCCTATTCCAAGTGAGAGAAGGAGCTTTAAATGTTGCACTTGACCAGAAGCAGCAATATCTCATACTGGATGATTTTAACATGACAAATTCCAACCCCAAATTAACTATCGCATCTTTGAACAATACTTTCAGTGGGTAGTTATAATATCAAATCTTAATTTCATGTCCACAAATCTGTACAGTAACAGTCTTCAGTAATAATTGACAAAATTGCATCTTATCAACAGAAACAAGTAGTTAATAAAACTTCATGAACATTTTAAATATTTACTTGCATTTGTCTTTTCCACTCAACTGTGTATCTGGTATAGAAGATACTTTTTTTTTTTTTTTTTTTTTTTTACACACATACAAAATAATTGTTTAACTCATCATATGAACACAGCAAGCAAACACTTTTTGATACACACAGAGCAATTCACATGCAAATTACGAATGGAGTAATAAAGCTACCAAATCTAAATCAGAGTCTCAAGGTTTTAGTTTAAAGAGAGAAGCCATTTTGACTTGTATGCAACATCCCCTTGGGCAAATAAAGCAGTCAATTAACTAATTAGTCAACCAATTAATGCTTACTGTATAAATTACTAAAGACGGTATATCTGATACATTTAAAATTCCAGAAAAGCTCCTTGAAACTTTACACTGCTGAACAGTTACAATGAGAACTATACTCACCAATGAAGCTAATCAGTAGAGGAACTATAAGACAGCACATTGTGGCAAATGGAGTGAAGACAAATGGGAAAATATGTATCTTGGTGTGAAGTGTGTGTGCATAAGTGTGTTCTCTAAGAATTGGTCCTGTGTGACTGGTTTGCAGAAGTGTGCGAGCTCTCTTGTACTTCAATAATTTTGCCATCTGTCTTTGTCAGCCTGTGATTGGTTATCAGGACTGTTTCTGCTGTATTCGTTAGGATAGGGGAGGGAGGATTATTTTGTAGCCACTAAGGATGCAGGTTGTTTTTTCAATCCATGAGCCAAATAAAAGCATCGAAAAACATTCAACATTTGAAAATGCTCAAGAGTTAATGTAAAACATGAAAAAGATACAAATAAAAGAATAATCAAAAATATTTTCTTACTGGCCTTTCTTTGGTGGTTTTGCTGTTATGATTCAAGAAAGCGGAATTTAACAGAAAGATATAAAAGCTATAATTCAAATGCGTGGCTCTGTTTTACATTTAAAATGCAAACGTCTGGCCTCATGAGTACAGGTACAAGAAAAGTTTAGCAAAGCAAAAAAAAAAAAAAGGGTGAATCTTTTGTTGAATATTGCAGGTGTGGAGTTAATAGTCCTTTTGAATTTTCCTTGAACTTCCTCTTTTCAATTTACTTGTCATCTGTCCTTGTGACCATACTGAGGAAAGTAAAAATAGTAACATGTACTAAGAATAGACTCCAATGACCCATCATTTTGGACTGTTTGTGGTAGGCCATACAGTTAAATACAGTTACACACCCTAGAGTGCATGTGAAGTGGATTAGATCCTTCATTTGCCTTGTTTGGGTCACTGATTGCTGCAGAGGCTACAATTGTGATGTTACTATTTCTGTCTCCACAGAAAGGACAGTGCAGGTTTGCTGTTTTCATTTTGGTTAACACTTGAAAATATGCACTGCAACAGCAAATTATTAGGGTGAAGTATGCAGAGACATAACGGTGGTGTCAGTTGGATTCACGTTTCTGAGTTTAAATCTTGACTCAAACTTGTGATGTTTCCTTTGTGAACTGCTGACTATCCCCTGCATCCTCTTGTCATGTGAGTTGAAGGTGCGAATGGGACGGTGAATGGTTGGCCGAGATAGGCTTCTGCTCTCCCATAACTGAGAAAAGGATAAGCAATCCATAAAATTGATGAGTGACGTATCACACGTTGTAAAATGGAGTTCCTTCATAAACCTGAAAAGGAGGCGGCGTGTTGATTCACTAGGTGGAGTCCTAATAATTTTATGGAACTCGGGAGGAGCAGTCTTTAAGGGCACACATACTGTAATTATGCAATCATGTAATTAAAACCTTAACATGTTTCGATAGTGACAGGTCAAAGAACCATTGAAAGCCTGGGTGGAATAAAGATGGTAAATTAATTTCTGAGTCCTCTTGAAATAGAAACTAGAAGTGCTTTATTCCAGATGTGTGTGCGTTTGTATGTATGTATGTATATATATATATATATATATATATATATATATATATATATATATATATATATATATATATATATATATATAGGCATGTCTTGTGATGAGAACAATACTTCCACCAAACTCAAGACAATAATCATACCAAAAACACCAACTTTAAAGTGTTTCAATTAAATTAAGTTTTTCAATGTAATTTCATTCAGTAGGTCTAATGCAAGATTCCCATTTGATTGTTCTTTTCAAATAAACTTTTAATTTTATTCCTCTGGAATAGTTACTTTGAAAAAATGCTTCATGTTTTTTAGGCCCAAGAATCTTTTTTTTTGTGCAGTAGTGATGGCTATTTAATTTTCATTTTCCATCCATCCATCCGTCCATTTTCTTGCTTAAGCAGTGATGCCTAGACTTCCCTCTCCCCAGCCACTTCGTCCAGCTCTTCCGGGGGGGATCCTGAGGTATTCCCAGGCCAGCCGAGAGACGGTGTCTGTCTAGCGTGTCCTGGGTTGCCCTCGGGTCCTCCTCCCAGTGGGATGTGCCCGGTACACCTCAAAAGGGAGGCGTCCAAGTGGCATCCTAATCAGAAGCCCGAGCCACCGCATCTGGCTCCTCTCAATGCGGAGGAGCAGCGGCTCTACTTGAGCCTCTCCCGGCTGACCGAGCTTCTCACCCTATCTCTGAGGGACCCTGTGCAGGAAACTCATTTTGGCCTCTTCTATCTGAATACACTGTTGACCTACCAAAGAGGCTGAGGAGTGTGATCCCGCTATCAAATGAAGAAACTTGTTGCATTATGACTATATAGAAAAAAAAGTCATTTTTATGCTTGAATATCAAATCTACTTTATCTTGCAAATGATAAATACCACTTCAGAGAGGTTTGATCCCATTGTACAAAATACATCAGCTGTTTTGGAATAGTGGTTCATTCAATGTTTATTTTACGTGTAGGCCTACAGTAGGCTACTCACTCACTTTTGATTTTAGTTTGACATACAGTAGTTAAATCCTTCCTGTCCTCTAGATGGCGCCAGTCCAGCATATTTGATTGCGTCATGCTCTCAAGGGTTGACGGCACTGCAAAAGTACAGTACAGTATACTGTAGATATTAATACTTACTACCTGCGGTTGTGCAAGTTGCACAGCTTTTAAACTGTGTGAATATAAAGAGTTTGTTATTTTGATGCTATCATCCATGTACTGTAAATGGACCCAATAAGCACGAGTACAACTTAAACCTGGATCATAAACAAAGCGTCTCAATCGCTCACGTCTTGAACGCAAAGCGAGGGATTTATTTAAAAGCTGCATCGGCATTTCAAATGAGTGGCACGGACCCCCACTTCCTGCCGTCTAGTGAGGCCTGGCTTCCGCTTCAGCCGGCGGGCGGCTCGCTTTGCTCGAGCTGAAACAACGACAGTGGGGAACCTGCGATGTCAGTGAGAAAACTCGGGCTGCCAAACGAGGAATACATGCCACATTTAAATCTCTGCGGTATGACCAACTGACTCGAGTGACAGGTATTTGCACCAGCGTCATTGGGGACTGAACTATTATTATTTCTGATGTGCGTCAAAGTGTGTGTGTGTCAGTCACAGTCATGACATTGTTACGATGGAATAAAGCTGCACCGAATGACATGGCAGTAAATTAGCACAGGTGCTCGGCAGCCTTTGAACGAGCAGTTGTAACCTAAGACGAACAAAATGAAAGTCTTACGATGAGACATATCAAGATATCGAGATTTATCTTCCAGACAAAAAAAAGATCATTCTGGATCTTGGCAACCACATGCACGTGCATGGGCACTAGTGTATTTACAACCCCAATTCCAATGAAGTTGGGACGTTGTGTTAAACATAAATCAAAAAAAGAATACCATGATTTGCAAAGCATGTTTGACCTATATTTAATTGAATACACTACAAAGACAAGATATGTCATGTTCAAATTGATAAACTTGATTGTTTTTAGCAAATAATCATGAACTTTGAATTTTATGGCTGCAACACGTTCCAAAAATGCTGAGACAGGTGGCAAAAAAGACTGAGAAAGTTGAGGAATGCTCATCAAACACCTGTTTGGAACATCCCACAAGTTAACAGGCTAATTGGGAACAGGTGGGTGCCATGATTGGGTATAAAAGGAGCTTCCCTGAATTGCTCAGTCATTCACAAGCAAAGATGGGGAGAGGTTAACCTCTTTGTGAACAAGTGTGTGAGAAAATAGTTGAACAGTTTAAGGACAATGATCCTGAATGTACAATTGCAAGGAATTTACGGATTTCATCATCTACGGTCCATAATATCATCAAGAGGTTCAGAGAATCTGGAGAAATCACCACATGTAAGCGGCAAGGCCGAAAAGCAACATTGAATGCCCGTGACCTTCGATCCCTCAGGCGGCACTGCATCAAAAACCGACATCAATGTGTAAAGGATATCACCACATGGGCTCAGGAACGCTTCAGAAAACCAATGTCAGTAAATACAGTTTGGGGCTACATCCGTGAGTGCAACTTGAATCTCTACTATGCAACGCAAAAGCCATTTATCAACAACACCCAGAAACGCCGCCAGCTTGTCTGGGACCGAGCTCATCTAAGATGGACTGATGCAAAGTGGAAAAGTATTCTGTGGTTGGACGAGTCCACATTTCAAATTGTTTTTGGAAATTGCGGATGTCGTGTCCTCCGGGCCAAAGAGGAAAAGAACCATCTGAGCTGTTATGGACGCAAAGTTCAAAAGGCAGCATCTGTGATGGTATGGGGCTGTGTTCGTGCCAATGGCATGGGTAACTTACACATCTGTGAAGGCACCATTAATGCTGAAAGGTACATACAGGTTTTGGAGAAATATATGCTGCCATCCAAACAATGTCTTTTTCATGGATGTCCCTGCTTATTTTAGCTAGACAATGCCAAACCACATTCTTTACATGTTAACACAGGGTGGCTTCATAGTGCAGGTACTAGACTGGCCTGCCTGCAGTCCAGACCTGTCCCCCAATGAAAATGTGTGGCACATTATGAAGTGTGAAATATGACAACGGAGACCCTGGACTGTTGAAGAGCTGAAGCTGTACATCAAGCAAGAAGACCCTGTCCCATCTTTTTTTAGAACGTGTTGCAGCCATAAAATTCTAATTTAATGATTATCAGCTGAAAATAATAACGTTTATCAGTTTGAACATTAAATATCTTGTCTTTGTGGTGTATTCAATTAATTGGGGTTGTATATCCATACATTTATGGCCCACTAGAAGTGTACTATTTCAAGACTTAATGTTGATCAAATGGCTCTGATTGGAAAAAGTGCATCTGGAAAGTCACAGCGCTTCACTTTGCCCACATATCTTTTTTATTTTATTATTTTTTGCATTACAGCCAAAATCATTTAAATTGTTTTCACTCAAAATTCTGCTCACATCACCCCATACTGACAAGTGACAACAATTTAACTTATTATAATAATTAATAAAAATGTATTAAATTAATTGAAAAAAATAAAAAGTCACACTACATAATTTTTCACAGCCTTTGCCATGACTAAAAATTTAAATATTTGCTGCAACCTGTTTTCACTTACCAATCTCGAGGTGTTTCAAAAGATTAATTGGATTGATTAACTATTGTATGAATTATTACTTAATTGATTAGCTGTAGTAAATTCAGTTCATTAGACTTGGAAAGGCACACACCTATAGTCTCATAGTGCATGTCAGATAACAAACCAAGCATAAAGACAAAGAAATTGTCTGAAGACAGATATGGGAAAGAGTACAGAAAACAATTCTGCTGCTTTGGCGGTCTTCATGAACACAGCGGACTCCATCTTCCATGAATGGAAGATGTTTAAAACAACAATGACTCTTCTTAGACCTGGCTAACCGTCTTATTCAGGGAAGGGACCAAGAACCCTATAATCACTCTGCCAGAGCTCTTTTATTCCCATTTAGAAAGAGGAGACCCTTCTAGAGGGACAACCATCTCTGCAGCAATCCACCAATCAGGCCTTTACGGTAGCGTGGCCCGACGGAAGCACTCATGGCAGCCTGCTTGGAGTTTGTCCAAAGGCACCTGAAGGACACTCTGACCATGAAATGCAAAATTCTTTGGTCCGATGCGAAAAAGATAGAAATCTTTGTTTTGAATGTTAGGTGTCAAGTGTGGAGAAAACCAGGCACCACTCACCTGGCCAACAGCATCCCTTTACTGAAGCTTGGTGGTGGCATCATCATCCTGGGGATGTTTTCAGCAGCAGGAACCGGGAGACTAGTCAGGATTCTGGGAAACAATGGATGAAAATCTGCCCCAGCCTCAGAAGGGGAGCGACAGTTCGTCTTTCAGGAGGACAACAACCCTTAGCACTCAGTCAACATATCACAGGAGTGGCTGCAGGACAATTCTGTGAATGTCCTTGAGTGGCCAGAGTGCAGACTTCAATGTGATTAAACATCTCTTAAGGGAAATGAAAATGGCTGTGCACTAATGCTTGAGGAACTCGAGAGGTGCTGCAAAGAGTACTGGGTGAAACTGCCCAAAGATAGGTGTGCCGAGCATGTGGCATCATGTTCAAAAAGACTTCGGGCAGGTGTTGCTGGCAAAGGTGCATCAACAAAGCAGTGCGTGAAGGCTGTGAATATTATGTACATGCGATTTTTATAGTTAATTTAAGAAAAAATAAATCATATAGTCATTATGGGGTGTTGTGTGTAGAATTTTGACGAATGAATGAATTTTGTGGAGAAAAAGTAATAATTTTTGAATTGAGGCATATAACAACAAAATGTGGAAAAACGGAAATGCTGGGAATACTTTTCGGATGTGCTGTATCTCAACCTACCTGCTTTTTTCCTGCTGCATTCACACAATTTCTCATGTCTTCAAATTTTCATTGGGGTGGCCATATAGCGATGCCCCTCAAACCATTTGGCAACAGGAGGGGGTGCGACTGGTGGCTCTCTAGAAACGAAATGGAAATTGGCATGGCAACATATGTGGGTGTTACAAAAGTTATGCTCTTAGTGTCTTTTACCTCCTCACCTTCTGTTTATTTATTTAGGCAATGTACAATGTACTTAATGTGATATTTACATTTACCTTTTTTTTGGTTATAGTTTCCTACAGTGTCTTGCAAATAACTGCAGCATCTCAAATCAAAAAGATTTCCCCTCAATCTTTATAAATCTATAATCTTGCTGTCTAGCTAACTCTATCTTTACTTATCCATCTTTTACCTCTTCTCACCACCTAAAAAAAAACAACTTTCCCTTAGTTGGAATGGTTCGTGTGTGTAACTTGATATAAACTAGTAAAATCCATGGTGAATATCAGATGTACAATGATGTGTCGATTTATTTTATCTGTAAGTGGGATCATTTTACGTGGCAGAATTGCCACGATTGCGAGATTGCTCTCATGCTGCGGCTCTTTTCTTGTCGTCTTATTGACTGAAAGTTACATAAATGTGATTTTGTACAATGATTTTTAATGCTTAGACTAGACATGCATGCCTGTGGGTTGGAGAGTAGTCCCAGTAGGTTTAAAGCTGTACATGTGAACTGAGGACAGAGATGACTTCATCATGACCTCACTCTGTGCTGCTTTGCCAACTTATCAAAACCATGTGGCTAAGCTCGCTATGCACACTGCAAAGTGACTGAGTCTTAGACCCCAGTGTCTTTTTTTCTTTGTTATAGGATGAACATGGCTGTGTGTGTGTTATTATGCTGGAATGTAGTTGTCTCTCTCTGGGGTTTTAAGTCATTGGTCCACCCATTTGGCTATTTTCAGCCTGTAGCTCTTCAGGTAGGGAAATTCTTCCAAAAGACATGGTTAATCACACAAACAGGAGAGAGAAACACAGTAACTGTGCTCACTTTTAGTAAAAGTCAGGAAGACCTCCAGGTGTGTGAATTCTAAAATGCATTTAGTAGCACTTTTTGCAATTGCAAAAAACTATGGCTGTGTCATATTGATATACTTTTTGACACCGTACAAAGATACCATATTGTTATATTAAGCATATGGTGACGAGCACAAACATTCCCTCTTGTGGGCATATTATGAGGCCAAACACGAGGGAACGAATGCAAACAGGTGGCAATCCAAGCTACACATCCAGAGTAAACACAGAACTAAGACGCCCCTTGTAGCTGCTGATGTAAGCAAAAAAACCCAACAGAGCGTTGCTGGAGCACTCAGTAGTATAATTCCATATGAAAAGTAGATGACACAGTAAATTGCTGATGTATCCTAGCATTTCCATAACCTTACACTGAAGCACGATTACTGTCGTGTTTTTTTACATTTTTTTGACAGTACACTGACATGAGACGTGAGTGTGACAACCTCATGATCTGGAGTCAGCTCTAATGGTGCAATTTGTAGTGGAGGTCATACAGCAACGCCCAGTCACTAACCCAGTGGTTCTCAACTGTTGTCACCCTGAGGCCCACATTTTTTCTATTGTTGCTAAGTCGCAACTCACTATTACAGAGGTTAGGAACAAGAAATAACATTTATTGTTAAAAAAAACAAAAACCTTTGAAAACATGAATATCATCATATCAGTATCACCACCTCAGAGACTGAGGATAAAGATAACTGCATGTACAAATTTTTTTATCTTGGCACTGGACTCTTTTTTTTTTAGAAAGTGTAACTTCAGTAGTTTGTCCTATTTTTGGGAAACAAAGCCTGCACACCAAAGCAACTGTAACAGTTTTAATAGTCTGAATTATGCTATAATTTTTTTTACTACCTGTCCGCGACCCACTTTTGGGTCCCGAGTCCCGACCCACCAGCTGAGAATCACTGCACTAACCCCTCAGGCGCACCCAAAACCAGTTTGTATACATATGTGAAAGCAAAAGTAGAATTGTTGGTGTCACGTGTAACACGTTTAATTTTGTCATTGGGAAAGGAATCCGTCAAGGAAGTGTTAAGTTTATTATTATCATTAGTTTGCATCAATGACTTAATTTAATTGCATGTGGTCAACAAAGTAAAATGCAGTACTAGATTGATCTCTGGTAAATGTTTCTCCTTTACCCGTCAACAGAGCATTGTTGGAGCACTTGCTCGTATAATTAAATCATTCTACAGTGTTCATGACTCAACAATAAGAAAGAGACAACGCAAAAATGGCGTCCATGGCAGAGGTCCAAGGCAAAAGCCACTGCTGACCAAAAAGAGCAAACATCTTACTTTTTCCAAAAACATCTGAATGATTCGCAAAATTTTTGGGAGAATATTTAATGGACCGATAAGACGAAAGTTGAACTTTTTGGAAGGTATGTGTGTTGTTACATCCCACGTAAATGCAACACAGCATTTAAAACAAAAATAACATCATACCAGCAGTCAAACAAGGTGATGGTAGTGTGATAGTCTTGGGCTGCTTCTCCTTCAGGACCTGGACGCCTTGCTGTAATCGATGGAATCGTGAATTCTACTCTTTACCAGAAAGTCCAGAAGGAGATTGTTCGGCCATCAGTTTGTGACCTCAAGCTGAAACGCACTTAGGTTCTGCAGTAAGACAACAACCCAAAACACATTACCAAGTCAACTTCTGAAAGAGGAAGGTTTTGGGGTGGCACGGTGACCGACTGGTTAGCACATCTGCCTCACGGTTCTGAGGACTCCACCTGTGTGGAGTTTGCATGTTCTCCCCATGCCTGCGTGGGTTTTCTCCGGGCACTGCGGTTTCCTCCCATATCCCAAAAACATGCATAGTAGGTTGATTGAAGACTCTAAATTGCCCTTAGGTGTGAATGTGTGCGCGAATGGTTGTTTGTTTATATGTGCCCTGCGATTGACTTGCGACCAGTTCAGGGTTTACCCTGCCTCTCGCCTAAAGATAGCTGGGGTAGGCTCCAGCACGCCCGCGACCGTTGTGAGGATAAAGCAGTACAGAAAATGGACGGATGGATGGATGGATGGAAGGTTTTGGAGTGGCCTAGTCCAAATCCGGACCTGAATCCAATTGAAATGCTGTGGCATGACCTAAAAAAGGCTACTCATGCCCGAAAACCCTCCATTGTTGCTGAATTATAAACAATTCTGCAAAGAAGAATGGGCCAAAATATCTCTATAGAGATGTGAAAGAATCATTACCAGTCATAGAAAATGCTTGAAACTACCCAAAAATTCCCATTGACTTGAATGGGGTTTTGGAAAGATATCAACATATCCGTGAACATTAGGTTTCTAAAGATTTGTCTTGGCCAAACTAAGAGTGGAATTACTTTTTTTCTTCAACTCTGTGTTACCATGGCGAAGCAATTCTCTAAAAACTACCCCCCCCCCAAAAAAATCCAAAGTACCCATGAAAGTGAATGTGTCGGCGTAACCAAGTTTAACTAATCCGCACAAATGTGGTATGTTTTTAATGTGTTACCAGGACAACTCCATCCATCCATTTTCTGAGCCGCTTCTCCTCACTAGGGTCGCGGGCGTGCTGGAGCCTATCCCAGCTATCATTGGGCAGGAGGCGGGGTACACCCTGAACTAGTTGCCAGCCAATCGCAGGGCACAAACAAACAAACAACCATGCGCACTCACAGTCACGGGCAATTTAGTGTCTCCAATTATTGCATGTTTTTGGGATGTGGGAGGAAACCGGAGTGCCTGGAGAAAACCCATGCAGGCACGGGGAGAACATGCAAACTCCAAACAGGCGGGGCCGGGGATTGAACCCCAGTCCTCAGAACTGTGAGGCTGACGCTCTAACCAGTTGCCCACTGTCCCGACCAGGACAACTCAATTCCCAAAAAAACTACCCAAAAAGTCCCAAGTCCCATGGAAGATGTAATGGGCACCGTGTCAAGTTTAACGTATTCACACAAATGAGGTATCAAAAGATGAGTCTCGGCCAGCCAATAATTGGAAATACTTTTTTTTTTTTTTTTTTTTTTGTATTCCCTATTACCATGACGACGCAAGTCACAGAAAACTATCAAAGAAGTCACATTGAAATGATCACCTCCAGTTTAATTTCTCGACCCAAAGAAGTCACATTGAAATGATCACCTCCAGTTTAATTTCTCGACTCATTTGAACCATTCCAACTTCAACATATTTACTTCATTCAAGCCATCGTGTGTTCTACTCCCATTCTGAAAATTCACCAAATTAAATCGGAAGAGCCCCAAAATAAACAAGAAATGCCCCAAATTGAACAGGGACTGCTCCGGAAGTGGCCCAAGATGAAGAGGAAGTTCCCCAAAATTAACAGGATGGGACCCGGAAGTGCCCCAAAATGAGCACGCGGTGCCCCACATTAAACAGGAAGTGCCATAAAATGAACAGGAAGTTCCCCAAGTTGAACAGGAAAATCTCCAAAATGAACAGGAAGTGCCCCCAATATCAACAGGAAGTGCCCCAAATTGAAACGGAAGTGACCCAGAATGAATAGGAAAAATGCTGCTTTTGAACTTACACGAGTCAGCAGGCCCATTCAAAATTTCTGTGGGAATTTTCTATTTACAAAATGCTATTTTATGCTGTTAAATGACAGTAACTTAGTGTTATTGTTAAAATTACCTTATTTTTTGGATATTTAGACATAGAGTGACTCTCTAACATGGATTTAGTATAAAAGGGTAAATTTAATTTAAAAAACAAAACAAAACAAAAAAAATCTTTTTTTTTCATACGTGTCAAGAAAAGGCCCCTCAGACAGGTACTTCTGTCTGACCCAGTTTTGTATCTGCTTTGTCCATAATTGGGTAAGACCAAAACCCTTTCCTCTGATTGGTTGCATCCGTGTAAAAGACCCACTTGAGAGAGTACACGTGTTTATGTTGACAGCGCTGGCTGGGAGCGGAGCGGTAGGCAGAGATCTTCACTAGTGACATAGCTAAGCTCGAGAAATTCAAATGACCTGGTTACAGGCCTCTTGGCAGAAAAATGTCTCGAACTCAGGAATGCACGGACGATTTTAATTCATATTTAATTTCCTATTTTACTGAGGCACCATATAGACAATATTACATGTCAAATAGTAGAAAAAGTCGGTTTGGCAAAATACTGGACCTCTAAATGACTGATCTGTTAATTTACATGCAAGAGATAACTATTTAATAGTATTTTACAATTATAAAATACAGTAAGATACTGTTGTAATCCACCGTTTAACAGTGATTCATTAAAAATTCTGTTTTATATGCTGATAATTTACAGTTATTTACCATTATTGCGCCACACACAACGAATCAAAGGAGTAATTCACCAAAAGTATGAGTCCAACCAACATGTGCTAGCCAGTCAGAGGCAGAGTAGGGCGGGTTATCGTTTGATAAATAAAATGGACACAAGCGTTCCTTCTAAACTCGATACATTTTCACTGTGGTAACACCCGGCACACAAGGGCACATAACTTTGCATTCCCAGCAGCTCTGGCTGACTATATTATTATTATTATTATTTTTTTTTAATCTAGTCTTATATTATAAAACAAAATAAATTACATATTGTCAGTCTGATCGTACAGTGTTTTAACTAAGGCATTCTGATACAAGTTTTCCTTCAAGATTTGTTCTTTTGAACGAAACGTTCGCGAACGAAACAACACTATATCAGGAGTCCTACTTAAAATACGGGTTTATCGCAACAGTTAACTCTCACCCACCAAGTCCGCTCTGATACAGACACAGTCGTAGGTTACTGCTCCACACAGGCAGAACTACTTTTACGGAGTTAAAAGTCTACTCTCATTGAGGAGCTCCGGCACCCACTCTTGCATCCCCCCCACAGTGGACGCACCACGAACGGCGAAGGGGGAAGCAGAAGCGAGGCAAGCGTGCGTGTGTGTGTGTGTGTATCACACACACACGCACGCACACACACACACACACACATACACACACACACGCCACCTCAGCCGGTCCGTGAGAAAAATGCCGACTCCTAACTGGTCCGCAGTGCAAAGAAGGTTGGGGAACACTGCTGTATTACAAAAGAACACATCCACTCCCATTTATGCAGTGTCCCAGAACGCACACTCACGCAGCTGCCACGTCTGCCTTGTTTCATTCTGCAGCGGGTGTCCATTTTTTAAATCTTTTGAGCATGTCCAAACAGGTGCCACTGCTGTTCACTTTTAATACTACATTTGATTCACTATATATTCCAGCACACCAACATCGCAGCGGACCTTGCAATGTGACTATTGCGCACACGTACATCGCAATGATGATATGCAAACAAAATATTGTGCAGCCCTAGTAGGAATGTAGCTGGACCAGCTCCTTCTTTATGACAACAGACCAATACAGAGTCCGCATCACTGCAGACATTGCACCAATCCGCCTGTTGATCTCCTTCGCCATTCTTCCCTCACTTGTGAACAAGAATCCAAGATACTTGAAATCTTCCACTTGGGGCAGAGCTCTTCCTCAACCTGGACAGGGCACGCCACACTTTTCCGACTGAGGACCATGGCCTCAGAAATGGAGGTGCTGATTGTCATCCCAACCACTTCAAACTCCGCAGCAAACTGCTAAAGAGACAGTTGAAGATTCCGCTTGATGAAGCCATCAGAACCACATCATCTGCAAAAAGCAGAGATGGGAATGCTGAGGTCACCAAACCAGACCCACTCAATGAGAAATTCTGTCAAAAATGTCATGAACAGAATCAGTGACAAAGGGCAGTTTTGGCGAAGTCCAGCCCTTCGCTGGAAACAAATTCGACTTACTGCCGGCATTGTGGACCAAACCCTGACACCCGTCGTACAGGGACTGAACTAAGGGGTCCGGTACTCCATACTACCGGTGCACACCACACTGGACTCCCTGGGGGACACGGTCGAACACCTTCTCCAAGTCTCCAAAGCACACGTAGACTGGTTGGGCGAACGCCAATGCACCCTTGAAGACCCTGCCAAGGGTGTAGAGCTGGTCCCCTGTTCCCCGGCCAGGAAGAAAACCATATTGCTCCTCCCACTATTCCACAGCCAGGATGAAAACCACACTGCTCCTCCTGATTCTGAGGTTTGACTTCCAGATGGGCCCTCCTCTCCAGAACCCCTGAATAGACCTTACCAGGGAGGCTGAGGAGTGCGTAGTTGGAACACACCCTCCTTTTTTTTTTCCACACCTTCCTTTTATTTCTAGAGGTGTTTTCTTTTGCATGATTTTTAATGTGCTTATAGGGTAAATTTGTGCTCTTAGCACTGTACCTTACAGCCTTTTTTACAAATTGCACAGCTTACCGTTGTATCATTTTAGGCCTAAAAATATAGCCACACAGTTTTGTATCTGCTTTGTCCATAATGCGCAGCAGTGAATACAAGAGCAAAAAAAATAAAAAATATCCCATAATGAAAAAGTTAAATACTTTCAAACAGTTGTGGAAATTTGTTGAAAGTGACGTAGCTAAGCTCGAGAAATTCAAATGACCTGGTTTCAGGCCTCTTGGCAGAAAAATGTCTCGAACTCAGGAATGCATGGACGATTTTAATTCATATTTAATTTCCTATTTTACTGAGGCACCATATAGACAATATTACATGTCAAATAGTAGAAAAAGTCGGTTTGGCAAAATACTGGACCTCTAAATGACTGATCTGTTAATTTACATGCAAGAGATAACTATTTAATAGTATTTTACAATTATAAAATACAGTAAGATACTGTTGTAATCCACCGTTTAACAGCGATTCATTAAAAATTCTGTTTTATATGCTGATAATTTACAGTTATTTACCATTATTGTGCCACACACAACGAATCAAAGGAGTAATTCACCAAAAGTATGAGTCCAACCAACATGTGCTAGCCAGTCAGAGGCAGAGTAGGGCGGGTTATCTATGTAAACATTTAGACAAAATAGGTACATAAGTATTCACACCCTTGGCTTAAAATGTTGTTGAAGCACCTTTGGCAGCAATCACAGTCTCCTTGGGTATGTCTCTACGAGCTTTGCACACCTGTTTTGGGGAATTTTCTCCCATTCTTCTCTGCAGATCCTCTCAAGGTCAGTCAGGTTGGATGGGGAGCGTCGGTGGACAGCCATTTTTAGGTCTTTCCAGAGATGTTCGATTGGATTCAAGTCCGGGCTGGGCCACTCAAGGACATTCACAGGCTTTGTTATCTTGGCTGTGTGCTTTGGGTCATTGTCATGTTGGAAGGTGAGTCGATGCCCTAGTCTGAGTTCCAGAGCACTCTGGAGCAAGTTCTCGTGAATAATTTTTTTATGGCTCAGTAGGTAGAGCGGGTCGTCCAGTGACCAAAGGGTAGCTGGTTCGAATCCCGTCTCTGCCTGTCCGGATGTCGAAGTGTCCTTGGGCAAGACACTGAACCCTAATTTGCTCCCAGTGGGCCTGGCACCGCATTGCATGGCAGCAGCCACCCATTGGTGTATGAATGTGTGTATGAATGGGTGAATGTGAGGCTTTGTAAAGCTATTTGGGCACTGTGATAGTGGAGATAAAGTGCTATATAAGTGCAGTCCATTTACTATTTACATTTGGCAGCTGTCATCTTGCCATCTATGTGGACTAGTTGCCCAGTTCCTACAGCAGAAAACCAGCCCCACGGCATGATGCTGCCACCACTATGCTTCACAGGAAGGATGGTGTTAGCCAAGTGATGATCAGTGCCTCTTCTTCTCCAGATAAGACGCTTGCAATTCAGGCCCAAAAGTTCTATTTTGGTTTCATCAGACCAGAGAATTTTGTTTCTGCAGGTCTGAGAATCTTTAAGGTGCCTTTTGGCAAACTCCAAGTGGGCTGCCATGTGCCTAGTTAGTTAGAAGTGGCTTCCGTCTGGCCACTGGAACTCCACCTTAGTGACCATAGGGTTCTTGTTCACCTCTCTGACCAAGGCCCTTCTTGCCCGGTTACTCAGCTTGGTCGGACGGCCAGATATTGGAAGGGTAATGGTGGTTCCAAACTTCTTCCGTTTCCAAATAATCGAGACCACAGTGCTTTTCGGGACATTCAATGCTGCTGAAATTATTTTGTATCCTTCCCAGATTTGTGCCTTGACACAATCTGATCTCGGAGTTCTGCAGACAATTCCTTAGACTTCATTGCTTGGTTTCTGCTATGATATGCACTGCCAATGATGAGACGTTATAGAGACAGGTGTGTGCTATTCCAAATGATTTTCCTTTAACTGAATTTACCACAGGTGAACCCCATTCAAATTGTAGAAGCATCTCAAGGATGATCAGTGGAAATCAGATGCACCTGAGCTTTAGTTTGAGTGCCCTAGCAAAGGATGTGAATATTTACGTACCTATTATGTTTAAATGTCTTCATAAATTTACACAAATGTCTGAAAATATGTTTTTACTTTGTCATTATGGGATATTTTATGTAGATTTTTTTTCTTAAAGAAAACTATACTCAAATCAGCTTTAGAATAAGTCTGTAACAGCAAAATGTGGAAAACGTGAAGGGGTGTGAATACTTTCTGGGGCACTGTATTACTATTTTCCTATTTGCCATTTTATAAAGTTTTTGAATCAGTGATGAACAGTTTAAATACAAATTCTAATTGAATCAGGAAATGTATTGGCCTACTCATGGATCAAACACCTGTTGTGAATTTTGCCATTGTTGGAGAACAGCAAGTTGTGGAAAAAGTACTGAAACGTGGAGGTGTATTCGAAAATTTAACGATGGTCAAATTAAGTTTACTTGTAGAGGTCACTGTGCATTCATCCTGAAATCGCACCCAAAATAATATCCCAAACCTTTTAGGAACAGCGTATTCTACATACAGTGGAACCTCAATAAAACAGACCACGATATAACGGATATCGGATAATACAGACTGTCGGGACTGAACAATATGTCAAAAAATCCATCCATTTTCTGTACCGCTTATCCTCACTAGGGTCGCGGGCGTGATGGAGCCTAACCCAGCTATCTTCGGGCGAGAGGCTGGGTACACCATGAACTGGTCACCAGCCAATTGCAGGGCACATTTAAACAAACAACCATTCACACTCACATTCACACCTACGGGCAATTTAGAGTCTTCAATCTAAAGAAGACCATGCATGTTTTTGGGATGTGGGAGGAACCGGAATACACGGAGAAAACAGACGCAGGCACGGGGAGAACATGTAAACTCCACACAGGCGGAGCCACGATTTTAACCCCGGTTCTCAGAACTGAGAGGCAGATGTGCTAACCAATTAATTTCCATTGGTCACTTAAACTGTCAGTTCCAGAATTGGCCGCTGCTGTTTACTGGCACTGTGGCGCAATGCAGGCAGAGAGTAGGACTGACGTAGTTCCGGGTCACAGGAATAAAACAAAAAAAATAGATCCAACTCCAAAAAATGTGCCTCCCGTACCTACGTGGCAGCCAAGTTGAAAGTGGGGCATTGACGTGGCGGCCATGGCCGCGACCTAAGGCACGCGGGAAAAGAGAGAGCGTTGGAGTGGGACGCGAAAGAGCCTGCACGCTGAAGAATCAATTTCACCTACCTTGCCCTTCCCGGTGGCGCAGCACCAGTCGCGGTCCACGTACAGAAGCTGAGGCGGGGCCTGTCCCGCCTCCCTGTACCGCCGCATCAGTCCGCTCGCCATGCTCGACAGCCCTTCGCCCTCGGCAACAGCGAGCACGGACATTAGCACCTGCCCCTGCTCGTTGCCCACGTTGGTGACCCAGGCAGCGGTTCCGGCAGCCGCCCCCGCAAGCTTCTTGGCCATCTGAAAGCGCAAAGGCACGGGGTGAGTGTCAGCAGCGGGCGGCGTGGCGGCAATGGAAACGACGCGCAACCTCGGACGACTACGTACCTTCTTGGTGGAGTCCATCTTCAGCACGCTCCCAAAGACCGACGTGATGCGGGCCTTGATCTCAGGAAGGTGTGGAATCACCGCCCTCACGAAGGCGGCCAGAACGGCGGTGGAACACCCAGCTGCTCCAGCACGGAGAGGTACTCCAAACTGTGCCTCAGTCACATCGCATTTTCCATCGCAGGCTGGTGACGGAGTTGCCCAACCTAGCGGGAAGCAAAGTGATGCGGCGATGTGCGGCGAAAGTTTGGCGCCAGCCCTTCGGCAGCACCTGCGACAGACGGACGATGATGACACCCGTGTGCCTGCCCGCGTTGCAATGCCTACCTTAATGTCGGGGGTCGACTCTGTGCCAGCTGTCTGCCCTCTGGCAAGTGCATCGACGCCAGAGGCGGACGCGGCGGAGGTTGAGGGGGCTGCTGACCGTTCCTCAGACACTGTCGAGTCGAGACATCGCTGTCAGTCTAATTTCATTTTCACTCAGACTAAATTCACTCATGCTGAGACTCGACTTCCGCGGCGGCTTCCATTAGCTGCTGGTCAGACGGCTCACCCTCTCCTGTAAAGAAACGCCTGTAAGTGTCAACAATCATTTTTAATAATGATGATGGTCTCTATGATGACCATGTTTACCTGCGTTGTACTTGGCCTGTCTGTCTCGGCCCAGGATGTACTGTTGGAAGGAGTGCATCCGCGAGCCCTGGAACACCTTGGTCTTCCTCATCCATGCCACGTATCTAGGATAGGATCATTCCATTTAACCAAACCTCTCTCATTTTGATTAATGACATTTTTCACAGGCAATAAGACAACTTACGATCGATGCTCCTCGCCGGGGGAGCCGTACAGGAAGCGATAGGTCTCATGGTGGTACTCCCCGAACTCCAGCAGTCTGTCATCCATCTCCCTGACCACCGGCGCACCCATGAGCATCATGCGGTTGCAGACGGCCAGGGACATGTCCGGGAACAGCTGTGTATAGGATGCCAGGGCGTCTTTGTTCCGAGCCAGGGGCGACTGTGACGTGTGTCCGCCGCCCCGCTCCTTCTGGTGAGAGGCCAGGATGGAGCAGGCATAGCCCACGTTATTGCTCAACAGCCACTTGAAGGTCTGGCCCCAGTACTGACCAAACTGAGCTCACACTCGCTGAGCACCAGCTGCCAGCACCCGGGGTCTCCTCCACCCTGGACCACATGAGCCTTGGCATCCGCCGTCACCTGATCCGCCATTTTTCAGGTCATGACCGTAGCCGCAGACCTACGACCATGACCAATTTATCATTATAATAAAATAATGTCAAACGTGATAGCAATGTACATTCATCGGTGGGCATCATCATCATCATCATCATCACGCTCATCCTACAGTGTACCTAGAGGCTCGGGGTATCTTGGAGGCTTCCTTGGAAGACTCCAGAGTCAGCTGTTTCGAGAAAGCCAGGTAGCGGAATTGAGGATGGAAATCCATCGTGCTGAAAATAAAATCATATTATAATTTCTATCAACCATTAACAACTTTCTGACTGACTGGAAAGCCACGTGTGTCAACACAAACAATTCATGTGACCCAATAACAACGACGTAATAGGCTCAATACTATTATATGATCATTCAGTTAGAATTTTCACAGACACCTGTTGAACTGTTGCACTAATGACTCGGAAGCAACGTGTGTGGACACAAGCAAATTCATTCGACGCAAATAAGTCATACGACGGACCCAATAAAAACTATGTAAAGTGAAGAAATTAATCAAAGGAAGCTTACCTTGAACGGCAATGGCGTCTGTATTACGAACGGCGGCGGAGGGTGGGAGGCACCCTCACTGAGGACAGCCAATCGTGAGTGTAGAGAGTTTATGGTGTACGCTGATTGGCCATCCTAATAAGTTAAGTGGACTCATCAGGGAACCCCGAGTATGGCTTTCCATGGGGCGCAAGCTATCTCATGGGGCAGCAATTGCGCCCAGAACTGTTTCAACCTTCCATGTAATGTTTAGGGTTATGTTTCTAATAACATTCCAAAGACCTGTGGATCCTGACTTATCTCAAGTGCCCACCTGTTACCATGATGTTAAAGACATTTTTTTCCAAGTCCAGAACCAAATCCCTTCCACCCCACAGACCTTATGACTGTGCAGTTGACTTGCTGCCTGGAACCACACCTCCACGGGGTGAGGTTGTTCTCGCTTTCAGGGCCGGAACACAAGGCTATGAAGGAGTATGTGGAAGAATCACTGGCAGCCGGGATCATTCTCCCATCTTCATCCCCTCCGGGAGTAGGATTTTTCTTTGTGGACAAAAAGGACAAGATCCTGCGACCCTGTATCGATTACCAAGGTCTCAATGAGATAACTGTGAAAAACAGGTACCCTCTTCCTCTCATCTCCTCCGCCTTTGATTTCCTGGAGGGAGCCAAGGTTTTCACCAAACTAGACTTGAGAAATGCGTATCATCTAGTCAGGATAAGGGAGGGGGATGAATGGAAAACAGCATTCAACACACCAACTGGACATTATAAGTATTTGGTAATGAGGGAGGGGGATGAATGGAAAACAGCATTGAACACACCAACGGCACATTACGAGTATTTGGTGATGCCTTTCTGTTCTGATTATTGACCTTGCCTCTTTGCCTCATGTTTTTTGGATACTGTTGCCTTTTCGGATTGCCTGCCTATGTACCGACCTCTGCTCGTTTATTAAACCTCTTTTTTTGAAACTGTCCATTTGTATTGGAGTCGTGCATTTTGGGTCTTGTCCTCTGTTCCGTTCATGACAGTGCCAGCTGCACAATCAATGTAGCATATGCAGTGTGAGTAAGCCATATCATACTGTACAATATAAAAAAGTACACTACTCAAATGTTAGGGATATTCGACTGAATGCACATATCCAGCTGTTCAATGTTTCAGTACTTTTTGCACAATGTGCTGTTGTCTAACAATGAGATGAGTGGTAAAATTCAAAAGAGATGATTGATCCATGAGTAGACCAATACATTTCCCAATTCAACTAGAATTGGTGTTTTTATGGTACTCTTCATAATGCATTTAGAACTTTAGACATCATGAGACTAAGACAACACCGGACAATTGTACAACAGTACCTCGCCATTGCAAGGATTCCAGCAGGATTTTCTCAGAGAAAAGTGGCGATTGATCTTGGAATGTCACAATGTTATCATCAGGTTGCAACAGGGATACCAAGAAACTGGAAGATTCACAGACAGGCGTAGAAGTGGATTCATAGATCAAAGACCTGTTACGAAGTTTACCATCCAGCTCTTTGTCAGAGAACAGCAAGTTGTGCAAAAAGTGCCATAATCTTCAACAGTTAGACATCTGCATGCAATAGTTTAAAGATTGTCAAATTAAGTTCACCTGCAAATGTTAGTGCATTTTGATTTGACTTATTGCCGGTTTCAAAAAATGCTTGATTTCAGTTGTTGCTGCTGAGGATGGCCAAACCAGTTATTAGGTTTAGGGGGCCATTACTTTTTCACACAGGGCCAGGTAACTTTGAATAGTTTTTTTTTCCTTAAGAAGTGAAATCAACATTTTAAAACATCATTTCAATGTCACGCTGTTTATATTTGGCTGATATTTACATTTATTTGATGATTGGGGGCATGGTGGACGACTGGTTAGGACATGTGCCTCACAGTTCTGAGGACCCAGGTTCAAATCCCGTCCCCGCCTTTGGGAAGTTTGCAATTTCTCCCTGTACCTGTGTGGGTTTTCTCCGGGTACGCTGGTTTCCTCACACATCCCAAAAATCATGCATGGTCGGTTGATTGAAGACTCTAAATTTCCTGTAGGTGTGCATGTGCGTGCGAATGGTTGTTTGTTTATAAGTGCACTGCGATTGGCTGGTGACCAGTTCAGGTTGTACCCCGCCTCTCGCCCAAAGATAGCTATGTTTGAGTATCAACTGCTAATTACCAGTTAGCTATTATTGTTAGAAAGGAATGCAGGTGTGGCACCCTTCAAAATAACATGTCACACATTCTCTCACAAGCTTTTGTTCTCTGACCGTGAACCAGGATTCCTGCTGTTGACACGGTGTTTGTGCAGATTGATTCCCATGGGTCATCTGACCCTCCTCATTAGTAAAATGGGCTCTTCATAGTGGAAACCACTGACCACTATGACTGACAACAGTTCATGTGATTTCTCCCATCCATGCATACGTACAAATTTTACATTTAGGCATTAAGTACATTAAGTGTTTAGACAGTTATGATTTTTGGGTTATATTTGTGCAAGCATACGTATTTTACATTTAGGCCAAGAAGTATATTGACAATTATGATTCTGGCCTTCATATAAAACCCTAAAGGATTTTCTGTCAAGTTGTGGGAGGCAAGACAAAAAGTGGAATCAGTAGTGGCTAACAGTGTATTTAGTTCAATTTCAGTACATCAGTACATTCAGTTCAATAGTACATTCAGCTCGTTCCTCAGCCGCCTGCGCCGTGCTTCCTGATACTGGCTGCTCATTGGTCATTTGCCAAAGTGAGTGACAATGCTGGTGAATCGCAAATCACATGGCGTACGTTCAGTGAAGTTCCGCCCCCCTGCACGCTGGCTGCTCATTGGTCATTCGCAGAAGATTCACAAGTGAGTGAAAGAACGTTACAGAGTTCCGTTTCCGCTCACAGCGGCGGCTAAGCCTAAAGAACGAATCATTTCATGAACTGAATCAGTTCAGTACGTTCACTAAAAACATTCATTCTTTTGAATGACACGTTCGCGACCAAAACAACACTACTTGTTTAAAGGAAAGGTGATATAACACATTAAGCATGCCCCTGTCCTAACTTTGTGGGAACGGTGCAGGCATCAAATTCAAAATGAGTGTTTACAAAAAAAAACTATCCGTTTGAACATTAATTAGGGCGGCACGGTGATTAGCACATCTGCCTCACAGTTCTGAGGACCGGGGTTCGAATCCCGGCCCCGCCTGTGTGGAGTTTGCATGTTCTCCCCGTGCCTGCGTGGGTTTTCTCTGGGTTCTCCGCTTTCCTCCCACATCCCAAACACTTGCATTAATTGAAGACTCTAAATTGCCCGTAGGTTTGAATGTGAGTGGAAATGCTTGTTTGTTTACATGTGCCCTGCGTTTGGCTGGCCACCATTTCAGGGGGTACCCCGCCTTTTGCCCGAAGATAGTTGGGATGGGCTCCAGCACGCCCGCGATCCTAGTGAGGATAAGCGGAACGGAAGATGAATGAATGAATGAATGAATGAATGAACATTAATTATCTTGTCTTTGTAGTGTATTCAATTGAATGTAGTTAAAAAGGATTTGCAAATTGTATGGTTTTTATTTACATTCTACATGAGTTTGTAGTATTCAAATACACTAGTAACTCTTGAATGAGTCAACTTGAGTAAAAGCCATCAAAAAATAATTTACAAGCTCGTTTAGAGTTTATTTTACTTGATGTAGCGCTTGGAATGAGTATAGTATTTTCTTACTGCACTGGTAGATTAGTTCACTGATTTCTTCTTTTGACATGCTGACATGACTCATGTGTCACCACTTTCATACGGTTTACTTTTTGTTTTGTTTTGTTTTGTTGACAGTTGTGTTAATAGATTGGTATTTGGACCCATTAGAGGACTTATCCTCTTTACTTACTGGAGGAGCTGAGGATAAATATAGAGTACATGCATGTATAATTATGTCTTTACAACAGCACTGGCATTTTTTTATGACTTAAAATGTCATTTTCATTGTTAAGAATAACTAACTGCTGGTATGACCTTGTATACATGCTGATTTTGAATGTGTCGAAGTGGGATTTAGGATTTGATTAGATCTAATTTATGTTGTTTGTTTTACTATGAGCAAGAATTCGCTTTAGGGTTTGTGAATTCAAAATGTTTGCCATTTGAGTGAATAGTTGAGCTCTTTGGCTAAGCTGTTTATGTTCCATTTATATATTGCACCAGAATCAAAAGTGGATTAACTGTCATTGTGTGAGTTTTAGTTTTAGATGGTTTAGTTTTGTTTCATGTTTTCTTGTGTCCCACGTTGTTCATGTCTTGTGTACTCATTGAGTTATTGTGTCCACCTGTTCTCGTCAACTCTCTACCTTGTGTCAACCAATCAGCTCCCTCCATCCACCTGTGTCTTGTCCAGGTGTTCCTCGTTGTCTCGTTAATTTGTTTGTATTTAGTTCCCTGGTTTCTTTCAGTGCTTGTCGGTTCATTGTCGTATGCCAAATGTCAGCAGTTGTCATAGCCCGTGTTTCCTGATCCTGTCATGTTTCTTAGTGGTCAGTATTTTCATGTTTCTCGTTACTTTGAATTAAGTTTTTTGGCCTTAAGCCTTACCATATTTAGTGTTTGCTCCATGATCTTATTTTGCCTTCTTTGCTTCTGAAATTAAAATAGACCATATGAGACCATGAAGGTGTCTGTGATTTGTTATTGGCTGAGTGAAGAGGATTGCGAGCGTGTCTGCAGCGTGTTATTATGAATCCCACTGTTGTTGCAGGTACGACACCCCAAACTAACCCTAACTCTAACCGTGATTGTTTTTACTTTGCATGAATGTGATACATATTTGGAATGGTTAACTCTTTCATTTTCAGTTTGCATAGGTTGCCCTGGATGCAGCAGCGAATTATATTGCAGGGAGATCATAATAAAGCATCTGCCTGATGACGGTTGACAGATGAGAGAAATGCTAGTTGGATATTTTATTTGTTTTTGTCGGCATTAACTGTTCATTTTTACACTGAAGAGGTTTGGTCGACTACCGCTTTTGTCAACTAAGCAAACGCTAAAGTATATTGTCTGTCTTTTCACTGTTACACGAGGGCTGGGTTAAAGGTTGCCCGTGGTCGTGTTAGAGGGTGCCTTTTAAGGTGGTGATGCAGAGCACTTGTGCTTTTGTTATATTTTAGGATAGTACATTTTATATATTGCATATTTTGCAGGTGACCATGCTACTGGTCTCATTTTTATTCAAATACTTCCACACACTTGAGACATTGCTGCTAGTTTTCTGTGTGAACCCACCACCTGTTGATTTCTGTGAGGTGTCCATATTTTTGCCAAAATGCATGATTGTCAATTAATCATCCTCAAGCTCTGTCATTGCAGTTGTATAGTTTTATGATGTGGCTTTTTTACTTTGGTAGACTCTGTTAAGTTTGTGTTTTAGTTGTCTGTGAGTTGCTGTCACGATACATGCAGCCACATTGTACCACAAATCCAAACAAACATGACATATTGTTTACTTTTTTGATTCTCTCATAAATGTAAAATAAACATGGACATATTTGACTGACGCACAATTTTTTATTTTTTTTAGATAACTCTCACACACTTACTTTCCACTTGAATGCTCATCGGGTCATGTATCACAAAGTAACCACAAACAGCTTTGTGTGATGAAAGGCTGGGAATGTTATGTCACAATACACAAACACTAAAATAAACTTTCACATTCATACACGCAGTTGGGTAAGCGAGTGCGCAGTTCTGCCCTTCTCAGTTGGATGTTTCATTAGTGCCTCCTCGTGTCACAAGCAGAAAAGTGACAAGGGAGGACAATGCAGCAGGAGGAGCAGAAAGTCAGCTCTCTGTAGATCAGTGACCCGACACAGGTCAAAAAAGTGTACACAGAGTACTGTTATGTGTAAAAGTTGCATTTAGTACTGTATATTCAAATTGGTTGATTTGTGATTTGTTTTCCTTTAGCATTAGCTGATTCCCATTCAGTATATAGCAAACTGTTTTATCCTGTGCTTATGAAATTATTATTTTTATTTGTTTGGTTTTTTTGATGCCACAGATGCTTAGTGTATTCATCCAGGTATATTCTGTGATACAATTGGATGAAAGCACAATTAGTGTTTTGGTTGTTTGACTACTTGCCTAGTGTACAAGTTGGTAAATTACAGCTTCATCAACTGCAAAACTTCCATCTAATTGCAAATGTCATTCACTTGTTTTTAAAAAAAGAAAAAAGAAAAAAAATCCCAAGTAGTAATATAGGCAAAAATGCCCTGTGCTGGACAAATGAATCCTGCTGGGATACAATAAACCACTGGTGTCAAATGTGTGTCCTGTGGGCCAGAATCGTCTTGTAAGGGTGTAGAGAACACACATTCACTTGTATTTAAATAAAAGTGTTGTTGCTAATTCTGTCCACCGGAGGGCACACGGACAACCACGAAACACAAATTACACTCTGAAATTGGCTGCTACTCACAATTTCACACGTGATATTGATGTACTTTTGAAGGCTAAAAGATGCCAAGTTTAAGGAACAAATTACCCTATTTCATAGGTTTTATCGCACTACTCTCTTGAAGTCTTGGCGCCCTTTGCACAATGGTCATTGCACCGGACTATTGCTATATTAGTCATTCGAACTGCTCTAACTGCTAGAGGACTCTGCATCTTTTTGCACAATTGTCAAAAAAAAATAATGTACCAGCATTACCAGATAACGAGCAACCCTTTATTGCTCAGTGACTGGTTTTTGTCAATGTCTTTATGTCCCAAAAGTATTCTCTGTCAATTGACTGTTGTCGTACTAGAGCGGCTCCAACTACCGGAGACAAATTCCTTGTGTTTTTTGGAAATACTCTGCAAATAACGATGATTCTGATTGTGGTTGACAATTTGGTTCATTTAGAAGGATATACTATCCGAAACGATTCAGCGGCTGGAAATCTTTTCATTAACTGTTTAGCCAAAAAAAATTTCCGTGTGACAATGAAATACATACCTGAAAAAACCTGAAAATTCTTAAGATTCTTGTTTTTTCTTGTAAGGGATTCCCTTACAAGAAAAACTAAGGTAAAAAATAAGTATGGTCATTAAATATAATTTCCTGATGTGCTTTCCTTTTATGTCTTATTGTGTACTATATGTGTTTTCTAATGGGCTATGAGTCTGCTTAATAAAAGTTGACTGATTGATTGTATTGCTTTTGCAATAAAACAAAGGGTAAAAGAGCAACTTATTGTTATCTATATTATTTCAGCTATGATTGTATTGTTGTGCCATTTTTTCCTCTAGAAAAGAAATGTTTAATTGAGGGGGTCCTCGGGGAAAATGTCTCTACTGTTAGGTGTCCCTAGCTGGACCAAAAGTTTTAGAATCTTTGTTCTAAACATTTAAATAGTAATGGCTAGAAAGAAAGCACTCTTGAGGTTTTCTTGAGGGAACTCTTTTAGGATTAGTGTTTATAACCCATAGAGTGCTAAATAAATGAACAAACTTGCTCTTTGTAGTACAAACTTGAGCCTGAAACAGCATCCAGTAGTTGACATTTGTGGCTGGTTCTCCTCTTGTTCACCTGAAATTCCCCTCGAGGGTACTTTGCGATCATTGTTAGTGGCTAACAATGAGATAAGTTAACCAGCTTGAAAGGCTTCAAAGTCACACACACACAAGCATCCTAAATAATAATTTCTCACTAGCCTCCTCATCTGCCACCCACCAGACAGATGAACTTCTTAAACTTAAAAAAAAAATTAAAAAAATAAACTGCATTTAAAAAAACACACACGCTGTAGTATATCATACAACCACTAGGGGCACTACGGAAAGGAGTAACTAGATGTGGGGTGTCGAAAAGGAAACAAAGAAGAAAAGAGTCAAAGAAGAAAGTAGCCTTGACAGTGCTAACTGCTGTGTGCTAATTGAAAAATCAAGCAAAGTAAAAGGAATTACAAGCGTTATTCCTGGAAATACAGCACATACACATCTCCATATAAAGCCTGCTGTGTGTAAATCCAGTGCGTTATTTCCTAGTATCGATTGATTACCTTTTAAAACGGTTTAATCGATTTATGTCCGGAAGGCTAACTTGCAAAGCACAGATTGATCCAGTTTGATCGTAGGAATATAAATGAATACATCAATATAATGAATGCATCGTTACACTACTACTATTTCATATGAAATGCTGTGTCAACCTTGCACTACTTATAAAAAAGTTTTAAGACATTGACTATTGCAAAATTTCAGTCAACAGCTTCAGTTCGAAAGTGGTTGGTTTGGTGGAATCCTTTTATGTCTTTTTATGCACTGCCACAACTTGTATGTATTTTTATGTATACATTTACAAGGTAGAGGGATAACTATTCGCTCTGAATATTTGCCACATAAATATTTATGGTGCGTTGAGTCAGTTGAGGGTGTCAAGATTTCCAGATAGATGCGGAAATTTCTGTAAATGTAATGTAAATTTAAAATTATTTGTAGAGCTTAACAGAGCTGTTTTATTAACTGTACATATATAGATCAGAGTCACTGATGGTGTAGTGGTACACTCGCCTGACTTTGGTGCGGGCAGCGTGGGTTCAGTTCCCACTCAGTGACGGTGTGAATGTGAGTGCGAATGGTTGTCTGTGTCTATATGTGCCCTGCGACTGACTGGCGACCAGTTCAGGGTGTTGTCCGCCTTTCGCCCGAAGTCAGCTGGGATAGGCTCCAGCGTCCCGCGACCCTAACCAGGATAAGCGGTGTTGAAATGGATGGATGGCTGGATGGATATATAGATCACTGTAATCTGTAAGTTGAACATGTGTAAATGAAAAAAAAAGATTCATACTGTTGAACTTGTAATCGTTTTTGTTAGGAGATTTCAGATCGCTCATGTGATTTGCAACATTTGCAACAAGATAATGGTCAATAAATGTGAACATTTTTGGAATGTACTTGTGGTGGTGAGGCCAGCCATGATGTATGGATTAGAGACAGTGGCACTGAAGAGACAACAGGAAGCAGAGCTGGAGGTGGCGGAAATGAAGATGTTGAGGTTCGCTCTTGGAGTGACCAGGTTGGATAAAATTAGAAATGAGCTCATCAGAGGGACAGCCAAGGTTCGATGCTTTGGAGACAGAGTTAGAGAGAGCAGACTTCAATGGTTTGGACACGTCCAGAGGAGAAATAGTGAGTATATTGGTAGAAGGATGATGAGGATGGAGCTGCCAGGCAAGAGAGCTAGAGGAAGACCAAAGAGAAGGTTGATGGATGTCGTGAGGGAAGACATGATGGCAGTTGGTGTTCGAGAGGAGGATGCAGGAGATAGGCTCTCATGGAAAAGGATGACGCGCTGTGGCGACCCCTAACGGGACAAGCCGAAAGGAAGAGAAGAAGAAGAAGTGGGCTCTGTGTGGGGAGTGGGCTCTCTCTCCTACAGTCTCCACTGTTCTCAGCCAGACATGAAGGCGGCCTCCAGCAACCCAAACACCGCCCAGATACAGAAAGAGACAGGACACAAGACTGTGGAAGAGAATAAATGATTATAAAATTAACATAAAAAAATTAGATCAATTAACATTTTATGGAGCTGCAAATAGCACAATTTTAAAACCCATAGATGTAACATTGCAAAAATGTGCACAATTTTCAGAGGTTTTCAGACGTTCAGAGGTGAGTGTATTTTTTGCAGTAACACATCAGGGATTAGTTTGTGATGGTTTACGTCTTCTAGCATGACTGAAGACTGAAGTTATTTTTAGCCTAAATGTGCTATCACATGGTGGTAATTTGATTAAGGTCCATGTCACAGTGTGCATTTAGACCCTAATGAGCTCCTCCTGACCTTGTGCCAGACATGGACTCATTACATCAAGCACCAGGTTTGCCTCTGTCAGATAAGGTTATGATCAACATGGGAATTAAAGAGACTAACCCCCACCCATCAACTCCGCGCCCTTCCCTCTAATGCACACAGGGTAAGAATATGCCCAATCCTTTCACTGAAATGGGAAATGGCCTCAGGATACTCCAGCAAATGTGTGTACTATGGAAAAAAATATTTAAAAATTACTAAAACCACTAACTGTGTGATTTGATTTGATTAAACTAATACATAAAATGCCCATCTGTCCCTTTTTTTTAACAAAAAATAATCCTGTTCATTGTCATTGGGGATTGTGAAATATCACATCTGACTAAGGGGGGCGGTAAATAATGTTTTCGTTGATGAAAGAATATATCTGAATATTCTGAACACCCATTTCAATCAGTTGTAAATTCCACACAATCGACCAAATTCTTGACAATCGATGAATCGAATATTAATCCCATCTATTGTTGAAAGCTATTTTAAAGATGTCTGTCAGGCTGATCATCTTGCAATCCCCACTGTACTGGGTGTAGATTTGTAGAGATTTGTAGCATGCATGTGTAGGCTACTTGATCGACAAGAAAACTCTGAATCCTTGGATCAATCTCACTGTAATCCCCACTCCATTATTTTAGTCACTGAGATCAAAGTATTCCCTTTTAATTTAACAATATTACCGGGAATAACAATTATTAATACAACATTTTACGGTAAAGTATGTAAGATATTTAGCAATTTTCATGCAATCATTTGCAAGGTCATTCATTTCAAATGTAAAACTGCAAATTGCACAATATAGCAGTAGCCCTTCATCACAGTATCACAATCGATGTATTGTTGCTCTGTAATATTTTGTGGGCAATTATCATGCAAGACTTTTATTTACATGATTACAGTTGTAGTTGTACTGCAGGAGGTTTCCATTATCAAAGTCAGGTCTGCAGTTGCTGTTCACATAAAGATTGTAAATCACAATTACAAATAACAATATAACCAGGATTATGCCTGAAAATTTATTTCATTTAGTTATTGGCACGGCACAATGGCTGACTGGTAATCATATCTTCCTCACAGTTCTCAGGTCCCGGGTTTTGTACAGTTTGCATGTTCTCCCCATGCCTGCATGTGTTTTCTCCGGGTACTCGTGTTTCCTCCCACATTCATGGAAGGTTAATTGAAGACCTTAAAATTGCTCGTAAGTGTGAATGGTTGTTTGTCTATATGTGACCTGCGAGTTAAAAAAAGTGGAAAAAGTAAGTGAACCTCTAGGCTACAGATTCTACTAGAGATAATCAGAGTCAGATTTGAGCCAAGTCCAATCAAAGAGACAAGATTGGAGGTTTGACTTAAAGCTGCTCTGGCCACTAGAAAACACACACCATTTGTCATGAACGGAACAAAGGACAGGACCCAAAATGCACGACTCCAATTCAAAGGGACAGTTTCAAAAAGAGAGGTTGTTAGCAGCGCATACCTGGCAAGCATTGACGTAATATGATGATAACATCTCGTCTAACATTAGGCCACCAAAAGCGCCGTTCGACCACAGCGTTTTGCCAATGCCTGGGTGACATACAGTCCTGTTAGTGTGAGCCCAGTGGATAACTCCTCCCCTTAAGGTCGGGACCACATAAAGTCTGTTTTCGGGGCAATCTTCAGGGCTAAGAGTGTTGTTCAGAGCCTCTTTTACAACAGTTTCAATGTCCCAAACAAAAGCAGAAATAAAACATGACTTTGGCAAAATGGTTTTAGGGTTGGACAAAGAATTCTCCATGCAGAAAATACGCGATAAAGCATCTGGCTTACCATTTTTAAAACCAGGTCGATAGGATAACGTGAAATTAAATCTTGTGAAGAATAGAACCCATCTAGCCTACCTAGCATTTAATCTTTTAGCAGACTTAAGATACTCAAGGTTCTTGTGATCTGTCCATACTAAAAACGGGGTCTGAGCCACTTCTAGCCAGTGCCTCCACTCCACCAAAGCCACCTGGACAGCCAGCAGTTCACGGTCACCTATGTCGTAACTTCTCTCGCCTGGAGTCAGTTATTTTGAAAGATAAGCACAAGGATGTAACTTATCATCCTTGAGGCATTTCTGGGAGAGCACTGCTCCTATTCCAGGATCCAACGGATCAACCTCTACAACAAACTGCTGTTTGGGATCTGGCCAAGTGAGGATGGGAACGGAGGTAAAGTTCGATTTTAGTTTCTGAAAAGCTGATGACAAAGCGGGTTCCACACAAAGGGTCTGTGTGGCGGGGTAAGGTCATGCGAGGCTATTGAACTGAATCAGAATCATCTTTATTTGCCAAGTATGTGCAAAAAACACACAAGGAATTTGTTGGAGCTGCTCTAGTACGACCACAGACAGTCAATTGACAGAGAACACTTTTGAGACATTGACAAAAAACAGTCACTGAGCAATAAAGGGTTGCTAGTTATCTGGTAATGTCGGTACATTATTATTTTTTTTTTACATTTCTTAAATAATTCTATAATTCCATCCATCCATTTTCCGAGCCGCTTCTCCTCACTAGGGTCGCAGGTGTGCTGGAGCCTATCCCAGCTATTAATTAATTTAATTTAAGTAATTTCTAATTACTAATTAAATAATTAATTTCTAATGAACTTTCTGTAGAAATTTGCGAACCCTAAGAAGCTTTGTACGGCCTTGAGTGACGTGGGAGTGGGCCAATTAGTCATGGCATCAACTTTGCAAGGGTCCATTTTGATTTCACCTTGAGCCAGCACGAAACCCAAAAAAGAAACAGACGCCTTGCGGAACTCACATTTCTCAGCCTTGACATATAGTTCACTCTGCTGCAACACAGAGCGGACATGACTAATGTGAGTCTCCTCATCCGGGGAGAATATCAAAATATCGTCCAAATATACCGAAACGTACACATTCAACATGTCACGCAAGACATCATCGACAAAGTTCTGGAAAACAGCTGGAGCGTTAGTCCAAAAGGCATTACCAAATACTCATAATGTCCCGTTGGTGTGTTGAATGCTGTTTTCCATTCATCCCCCTCCCTTATCCTGACTAGATGATTCGCATTTCTCAAGTCTAGTTTGGTGAAAACCCTGGCTCCCTCCAGGAACTCAAAGGCGGTGGAGATGAGAGGAAGAGGGTACCTATTTTTCACAGTTATTTCTTTGAGACTCTGGTAATCGATACAGCGTCGCAGGGTCTTGTCCACAAAGAAAAATCCTGCTCCCGCAGGGGATGAAGATGGGCGAATGATCCCAGCTGCCAGTGATTCTTCCACATACTCCTTCATAGCCTTGTGTTCTGGCCCTGAAAGAGAGAACAACCTCACCCCGTGGAGGTGTGGTTCCAGGCAGCAAGTCAACTGCACAGTCATAAGGTCTGTAGGGTGGAAGGGATTTGGCTTTGGACTTGGAAAAAAACTTCTTTAATGTCATGGTAACAGGTGAGCACTGGAGACAAGTCAGGATCCCCAGATGGGGTCTGTGGAATATCATTTGTAACATATCCCTGAACATTACATGGAGGCTTGAAACGGTTCTGGGCGCAATTGCTGCCCCATGACATAACATGCCCTGAGGACCAGTCAATGTGGGGGTTATGTAATTTGAACCAAGGGTTCCCTAAAATAAATAATAATTCATAGTGTCAAAAACATGAAAACTAATGAGTTCCGAGTGAGAATCAGGAAATGTTAATGTGAGTGTTTGGGTGCGGTGAGTGATCTTGCCCATAAAACTGCCGTCTGCAGCATAAGGGTAGCGGTGGCGTCTTACTTGAAACGTTCTAAGATGCATATGTCTAACGAGGAGGGAGTTGAGTAAATTTGCGTCAGAACCAGAGTCAATAAATACAGAAGTATGAATCTCTTGATCTGGAGAGCATAGTGTCACTTTCTGAAGAACCTGGGCAGGGTCTTCCTTTATGATATTTAGACTCACCGCTCCCGTGCCCTTGTTACCGGCACCGGCAAGTTTGACATGACAGTTGCTCACGGAATGCCCAGTTGCATGGGTTCATCCGTGGTGACGCTAGCCAGTAGACTGAGACTGGCAACAGGGGAGCTGCCTTGGTTTGGCTGGTCACCGAGACTCGTCCTCCAAGTGCGTGGTGACGCATCCTTATGCCGATCTCCGTCCAGCTTGCGATCCAAAAGCCTTATGTTGATCTTTATGGCGACAGCGATGAGAGTGTCCAAGTCGGTCGGCAGGTCTAGTGGCACTAAATGATCTTTGACGGCAGGAGATAGTCCTTGAAAGAATGCATCGTGTAGTGCCCTGTTATTCCACTGACTCCCAGCTGCTAGAATGCGAAACTCAATCGCGTAATCTGACACCCTGCGCTTGCCTTGTTGTAAGGTGACAAGGGAGCGAGCTGCCTCACGATCTGGTGTGGAATACTGAAAAACTTGCTCCATAGTCTATACAAAAGTTACTGTCAGAGTAATGGCACGTGCATACCGGCCAATTTTCTTTGCACCTCCGTCCGTGTGTATGTTAATGAATAAGAATGAATTCTAAATGACGGGCTCGTGCTCACGGTACTCCAATCTGCATAAACCGCACCCCTATTTCCCTGTAAAAGGACATCTGTGGACGCATCTCAGCCAATACTGAGTCCCGCGGAGGTTGAAGTTACAGAGGTGGCTGATCCAAAACTTGAATAACTTTCTTAATGTTTATCCGATAGTCAAAAGGTTGGTATCATTGGAAAGGTTGTTAATTACAGAAACCCAAAACAATAGTCACGTTAATCGTCCATCCATCATTCATAATACATTTCGAAGTAAATTACAGAATGTGGCACAAAGAACCTATAAAACAATTTAAGAGACGAGAATCAGCAAATACCGGATATGTTACATAGTCAACAAAGAGGCATCTGTAATTCATAAATTTTATGAAATTAACGGCCGGAGGTAACAGAAACTCTATAAGCCATGCCACTCTGAGTTATGTCACAAGCAAGCCAGAGGCGACGTGTTGTGTCCCTCTGATCATTTTGATGGTCATTTGTCAACTGTAAATTTCAGGAGATGTTGTTGGAGATTTGTAGCATGCATGTGTAGGCTACTTGATCGACAAGAAAACTCTGAATCCTTGGATCAATACGGCGGTTCGATGGATTTTCCCGGCGCGTGATCAAAGCATCAACGCGCAAAAAAACACCGAGCAGCGGATACACACGCATACATACATTCCTCCTGTTGGATTTATCTTACCCAACATTATAAAAAATAGACACAAAAGGAATGAAGACGCTTGTTTCTTTTTCTCATGAGGAGGGCGTATGGGAGATTGTTGAGATTGTTTTGCCTCTGCCAGGATAAATCTCTTTTTTGTCTATGTTCTAGATTAGACAAAAACATTGGTGCCCTTTCCATTAAATCTTGAACAGGCATAGGGTATACTGACACATGCAATATCAAAGTGATAATAGCGCACAATCCAGATATATCTTTAGGTAATCTATCAAACAGTCTATCATCTCCGCACCACCACCAGATGTCGCTCCGTGATACTGGCATAAACTTTGGTCCAACTTTTAAGGTTACTTTACACTGTGTGTCGTTCTGTGGTCCTAATTTTTTGCCTTTACTAATCATGTTTATACAAGTAAAATTATTCGGTGCTACTAAAGTAGAAAACATTGGTTTGTGTTTATCTGCTTTTGTTACGGGATATATAGGATCCCATGATTTACACCTCTCAGTTGGTACGGTAGCGTTCATTAATGGAATAATACAATCTTGTGATAATTGTGCCGGAACTATGCGCAACAAAGGCCTGGGACCCATGCAAACCACACAATCTTTTCTCGTTACATTTGCTGCTTGTTCCATCAATAGTAACCAATTGTTATTTTGTCCTGAAACTCCTGTGACAACAAGGAACCAATCATCAGTAGTTATGTTGTTAACCATTAAAATTTGTCCACCTTTCTTTGAAGTTTTCAATGGCATTTCTGGTTTAACACGGTTCCCATAACACAATTCTACTTGGAAGTGGGGATCTTTTCCGCCAGAATATGCCCACAAGCTCATCATCAGACACACTGGGTGACTTGATTTGTATTTCAATATTAAACTATGGGCCGTTTTGCTTATGTTAAACTTCTTGCTATGTTCTTTTGCTGTTTTTTGTGACCAACTGGACCAATCATAATCTGTTTCACCAATGAGGTGTTCCCATCCAAAGCCTATAGTTGCATACCAGTCATATCCAAATCCCCAATTCTGCCCATTCTCTTGAGCATCATTGGTGGGAGCCGCATATGGAATTATGATTAAAGCAGTTTGATTTTGGGGGGTACAAAATATTAAACCGTTTTACCGCGTTTGGAGGCCATGCCCACAGTTCTGATCATCAGCTGTACTCCTTTTGATACGAGTTAATGATTCAAAATTTTTTATTATTGGGTTCGTCATATTGGTCCAGTTGGTAGGAGATTTTCTATCTAAAAAATTGGTTTTATCATTTAGGGTGGGACGTCCCATGTACCACATAAACAAAACCAACACCATAGTAGCCAAAGTTGCTACGTAACAACTTTTCGAATCTCTTAACCAACGTGGGTGTGCCATTCTGCTGAGTTCTCACTAAACGGGTTGGTGTCTTTTTTTCTTCACTGACCAGCAAGCATTTTCAGAATCTATACATCTGCACCCGCTCCGTTATCAGACTTTTGCTCACCTTCCCTATTTGAGTACTCAGCTGAAATGACTCTTTTACAGTGTGTTAAATGAACCCATGTATTTCTTTCTGCTATTTTAGGGCTGTTGGAGTTGTCAATAACACTTGATACAGTCCTTCCCACTTTGGTGAATGCCAGTGGTTCTTTTTGATGCTTCGAATTAGGACCCAGTCTCCCGGTCCAACCAACTTGGTTTCCTGCTGGGAAACATGTTTACTTTCAGCAGATACTTTTAAATCATTTTGTTACTCTAACAACTTTCTCATGTAATCAGCTAAGTTTGTTTCGTCATCAAGTTCCCATTTTTGTTTAAACAACGGAAGTCTATAAGGTCTTCCAAACAATGTTTCGTAAGTTGTTAAACCTGTGGTGCTTGTAATGTTGATGTACATTTTAACGAGGTCAAGACACTGTGTCCATGACCTTCCTGTCTCTTCCATACATTTTTTCAGTCTATTTTTTCTTGTCCCATTCATTCTTTCCACTAGACCTGTACTCTGAGGGTGGTAAGCACAATGGTTTTTCAAATTGATGTGGAACATGGTTCCTATTTTATTGATTATTTGATTTACAAAATGAGTCCCATTATCACTGTAAATGGTTTCAGGTATGCCATATCTTGGAATGATGTCTTTATATAGTGCTTTTGCCAACGTCAGAGCATCAGGTGATTTTGTTGGGAATAATTCGATCCATTTAGAAAATGCATCTATGATAACCAAACAGTACTTCTTTCCCTCACTTTGACTTAATTCTATGTAAAATAAATGGTTGGACCTTCACAGTAACCTTGCGGTAATCTAGTAAATGTATATTTTTTGCCCTCAAATGTAAATGCAAACCAAAATTGACTGTTCTTTTCTATTGGTACAGAAAAGAATGCATTACTTATGTCCACTACTGTAAACACAGTAGCGTCTGGTCTTAATGAATTTAACAATGTTTGTGGATCTGGTACGCATGCTGCTCTCTGTATTACTGCAGTATTTACTGCCTGTAAGTCTCCAACCCACTAAAGGTGGGGCCTTTTTTACAGGGAGAAATGGGTGTGTTACATGGTGATTCTGGACACTCCACTATAACTCCTGCCTTAATTAGTGCTTCAATTACCGGTTTGATTCCTTCATGTGCATCTGTTTTTAATGGATATTGACGAATCCCTGGTCTATATTCTGTTTTGGGTCTAATTTGTACTGGTAAAGCCCCTTTAATAAGGCCGACATCAAATGCTCCTGTGGACCATAATTTTTTGGGAACTTTTTTAAATATTTCTTCATCAATTTCAGTGAGGATTATTTGGTCTAATCAAACACGATGCATGTGTTTCCCTTCATCACCCTGTATTGTCCAAAACATCGCCTTCCTAATTAGGCCAGTTGATGCACTGTATTCCAGTTTGTTTTCTATTTGCTGCCAATCATCTGTCTCCTGTCCTTGTTTTACTAATGTTCCGAAATGTTTCCACTGTGACTCATAATCTTTGCACAATGAAATGTGTGGGACACTTGTATTTTTTACAGTTCCTTTAATTTGTCTGGTAAAATAATTCCTGCCTGCGACTTTTGCTTCATTGTCTGAGTACAGATAATCTACAGTAATTTTATCAGGTGTCGCATGTCGTAACTTTTTTCATATCCTGATTACACAAGAGGATTTGTTGAGTTGGGAAGCAGGCTGGCTTAGTCATGCGGTAGTTTGTCCGTATTCTCTTTTATTTTATATAATTTGATTCCTGCAACACGGCTATCTTTTGTGTATTTAACCAACCATTAAAGCCGTGTTCAGTTATCCCTGTCTCTAAATATTAAATTTGATCAGGATCCTGTTTTTTTTTTAAATTTAATTTAATGAACTTCCAACCTTTACACTGCAGTGTATCCCCGTTTTTTATTTTACTACTTCCTTTCCCCATTTGAAAGAATTTGGTTCAGTGTAATACTACCTAGGGTAGTCTAGAACACTGTTTCTTTTCAGTAGGACGGTGATTAAAATTTACTTTCTGTGGTAATTCTCACTTCAACTCTTTCGAGTGGAGAATTCTTGCCTTTGCATCCACAAAAGTCCACCGTTTACTTTCCCACTGTTTTGGTATGGAATGAAAAACCTAGTGGTTTCCCATTTCCCATTTACACTCTCATTCAAACAGTTTTCATTCACACTGGCTCATCAGAGGACTCCGCCGTCCTATACGGAATTTAACTACGTCTGTCAACAGCTCGTTAGAGGACTCCGCCGTCCTATACGGAATGTAACTACGACGCCACGAAACTTTCCTGGTTTCTTTATTTTACCCGCCCTTGACTAGTATTCACAGGGTTTATTAAACACAGAATTTAAGTACGTACAGGACTCCGCCGTCCTCGCGGAATTTGTCGGACTCCGCCGTCCTTTTTCCAAAAAAAATTAAAAATGTAACTCACCAAAGTCGTCTTCAATCCTGTGGATTGTCGTCAACCTTCAGATCCCAGTTGAGGAGAACGAAGACCAGTCCCGGAAAGGGTCTCAATTGCCGTGGCCACGGTCTCTTAACTGGATGTCGGCTCCACAACTGGAATCCTCGGGTGTATTGACATCCGGCTTGAAGGACCAATTTAATGTCGGATTTATCTTACCCAACATTATAAAAAATAGACACAAAAGGAATGAAGACGCTCGTTTCTTTTTCTCATGAGGAGGGCGTATGGGAGATTGTTCAGATTACAGCCTCTCATCACGCTCTAAACAATCTCTCCCGTCGCTCCTGTATTTATTTGAAATAGGGAGGTTTTTAAGTTTACAAGACATAACGTACTAAGCTACAAGACACAACACACTAAGGGTAGGGTTTCAAGGTGAAAACATGGGACCAACACCTGCCACGTCCTTGGTCAAGGCGCCCTTCCATCGGATGATTCCTGCTGAGTCATCTTCTTGAAGGCGAGACATCTTCCTTTCTCAAAATCGTCCATAATACTAATGCAAGCTAAGCAAATAAATGATAACTTCTAAAATATATTTAACACCTCCCAATGTAGATAGGTCCTGAAATTTTAAATGTAAAACGCCAAGTTGCGCACAATACATCAGTAGCCCTACATTGCAGTCTCAAAATCCATGTCCAGGTATTTGTTTTTCCGCAATTGCAAAACTTTTATTCACATGATTGCAGTTGTAGTTGTTCAGCAGGAGGTTTCCATTATCAAAGTCAGGTCTGCAGTTGCTGTTCTCATAAAGAATGTGATTGTAAAATAGATCACCATTTTGCCTGCAAATACATTTCATCTTGTTGTTCAGCCATTTAATGTCATGCGCTATTTATCGAAGGATGGTTGCAACTCAATGTTATGATTTGTTATTGAATTTTTGTATAGTGCAGATCAAATGTATTTACATGGTCGTCTTACATGGCATGAATTCGAGGTACTTATAATGGCAGAGTATCTCCATCTGCCGATTTAAAAATACACTATCTCCATCTGCCGATTTAAAAATACACTAACACTCCGCTCTTCCTCTCCTCAAAGTAGGCATGCAGAAAAGAACTAGGTGGTCATAAATAATCTAGATGCACACACACCTTTTTTAACCCGCAGAGAGGGCTTTGACCTTCTGCACATTTGCCGCAAACATTCTAATGTTAGACCAGGCTTCCAGCTTTTACTACGGTGCCTGAGAGGTGCAAATTTATTTAGGGACAGGTATGTGCTTCTTCAGGGAGACTGTGGTCATTTACAAAAAAGTATTTTGCTGCATACATGGTAGCATCTTTAAAATTAAATGATGCACATGAGAGAGTAAGGGGGCTGCATAAAGATGGATGCATTTGTGCACTTTGCTTAGTTGTGCATTTTTGCTTGGCAAGCAGAAGTCCCATACTTGCTCAAACTTGGCCATCCCATTTGTTTATCTTCGCAGACCCAAAGACAGAAAATTCTACAGCCTCAGCTGATGTTATTTTGATGAAACATTGCGTACATAGAGACATGACACAACAGATTTCCCAGAAAACTATATTTTACAGTCCTAACAAGGGATTAATTCGAAAAACAAGGACCAATAGTCACTGCACGCAGAATGAGTGTAAGTAGGGAATGCCTGCCAATTGAGGACTTATACCAGGGTACAGTAGCTGTGCTGAACTGTGTCTCCTCATAATCCCTCTGCTGGTGTTTGAATAATTGATTGTGAATTGATTCGGGCTCAGCTGGCTCACTCGTATTTTCTGCCGCCCCAATAAATACTGTCGGGTTTGTTTCCATGGTATTCAGCAGTAATGCCAAGGTTTCTTGCCCACCAGCTGACATGTTAAGAAAAGTGGCAATTAAAAATGGATTTGAGGTTTACGAGTGCACAAACAACACAAATTACCATAACAACAAATGGTTAATTTAAATGTCAGGTTGTTCTTTGACATCTTCATCCATCCATCCATCCATCCATTTTTTGAGCCGCTTATCCTCACAAGGGTCGCGGGCATCCTGGAGCCTATCCCAGCTATCATCGGGCAGGAGGCGGGGTACACTCTGAACTGGTTGCCAGCCAATCGCAGGGTACATACAAACAAACAATCATTCACACTCACATTCACACATATGGAAATTTAGAGTCTTAAATCAACCTACCACGCATGTTTTTGGGATGTGGGAGGAAACCAGGGCTTATCCTCACTAGGGGCTGCTGGAGCCTATCCCAGCTATCCTCGGGTAGGAGGCGGGGTACACCCTGAACAAGTCGCCTACGGGCAATTTAGAGTCTTGAATCAACCCACCATGCATGTTTTTGGGATGTGGGAGGAAACTGGAGTGCCTGAAGAAAGCCCACGCAGGCACGGGGAGAACATGCAAACTCCACACAGGCGGGGCCGGGATTTGAACCCCGGTCCTCAGAACTGTGAGGCAGATGTGCAAACGAGTAGGCCACCGTTCCACATAACAAACAAAGAAAATTAAATGTTGCCAGAAACAACTCTGCCAGCCAGCGAGCCATCGAGCAAGTTTTATAAAAATGTCCATTCAACTTTGAGAGGTCGACGGCTATTTTACGTACACAGGAAAACCTTCTGTATGCTCTCCAAACTACTATCAAGCCGACTATTTCACTATTGTTTCCTGTTGGCATTTTTGCAATACTGAAAACCTTTTCATCACAAATGCATACATTTCTTCCTTCTCTTCTTTCATAAGATAATGGAAGATTGTATTTGTAAAAAACGTAAGGGGGAAAAATGCTTGGATTCAAGATGCATTAATAAGTAATCATTAAGAGACTCGAGAGTAGATTCACTATAATTTGCAAACTGTGCCAGTACCACACACACGGAATAAAAAAAATCTGAGAGTAATATTTCAAAAACTTGCCCTTTGAATCCTGTTTAGAAACTGTGTTTTTGCTTGCCAACATGCTGGTGTCATACAAATGAGTGGCCAAAATGGCCCTCATTCTCGTCCGTTGTTCTTGGCTAGCAGATCTCATTCCTACTGATCAGTGTTGCTACAGTTACCTTGAAAAAGTAATTTAGTTACTATACTGATTACTTGAGCTTAAAAGTAACTCATTTACTTTACTGATGACTTGATTTCAAAAGTAACTAATTTAGTTACTTTCAGCAGGCATTAGCTTAACCGTACCCATTACTTGGTAATGTACGCCACACAAGTTACAGAATGATGTCATCAACATGAACCAATAACTTAAATATTAGTGTAGTTGAAGCCACGTTAAATGAGTAATTTAGTGGAGACTTGACATGCCAACACAGTACAGTAAGTAAACAAGCACACCATTCTCACTGCCGAATTTGGTCCATGAAGGCAACTGTGTATGTGTGTGTGCGTGCATTGGTGCGTGCGTGTACGTAAATGTGAAAGTGAGTGACACACACACACACACACACACACCATTGCTCCCACCACAGTAATTTTGATGCGAAGAGCAAGAAAACGTTTTTTTCTTCCTACGTAACGTCAGCCGTGCAGCGTGTTAAACCAGCTCACAGTCTGGACTTCACTTTTTATTGTAAATATTGAATCTAAGTTTTGTAAGTCCTTCAGTGAGTCAGTCCTTACCCTCCATGACCGCGCATTTCGGTATCAGAATCAGAATCATCTTTATTTGCCAAGTATGTCCAAACAACACACAAGGAATTAATAATTAACCCACAATGTATTGCCCGTTTAAGACGCCAGTAAAACTGTATTCTTAATGTGTAAATAAAAAAAGTAACAACAATCAATCTTTTATGGTACTGCACCCGTCACTGTCCTTCTACACGTCTGGACTGCTCTTTGGTCAATTCACCAGCTACAAATTAGTGTTTGGTGAGAGGCGTTGATGATGCAAAAGTAACTATTGTTGGTTCGAAGAAGCAACTGTAGTCTAATTACTTTCCCGGAAAAAGTAGTGTGTTATCTTGCTTTTTACTCAAAATGGCGGTTTTTGGGTGTAACAAAAGTAATGCGTTACCGGCATCACTGATGTGTTCAATGGAAAGTGGTTTCTGCAGTGTCCCGTTGGACAATTTTTAAGCAGTACTATTTTTACTCTGTACTTTACCTAAACCGTCATAGAACATTTAACATTCATCGTTTTTTCCTTGTCCTTCTACCCGCATATCCTCCTAAACCTCCCATAACCCCCACCACGTTACCACAACCGCCCAGTGAATTCACACCATGCTGGCGAGGTCTCTCCAGCAAATAAACCGTGTCTTTGCTCAGCATAGAACTAGCTAAAGCAGATTGTTACCACTAGGACAGAAGAGCACCGGGGAAAGGGGGAGAGTGAGAGAGAGGGAGAGGCAGAGATGGGAGGAGCATAAAAGAAGGAGGGCAGCGGGAGCGCAGTTTGACTATGCTGGGCCAGAATGAGAGAGGCGTGCTAGAGAGAGACTGAGGAGCAGTGCTGGGACCGGACTTACTGCAGTGCAGGTGGATCACATCCTTCTGCTCCAAGAGGAAGATTCAGAGCTACTGAGTAACAAACTGGCTGTGTAACCAACAGGTTTGTTGGACTTCTTTCTTCACAACTGTAGCTGATAGTAGCCTAGTTTGTGTTCTGTGATAGACATAATGAGCACAGTGTTCTCCACCAACAGGGTTGTTATCTCACTGTCCTCCATTCGTATTGACTGTGCAGTTGTGATGTTCCCAGAGCTGCCAGTGCCAGGGAACTATGAACTGCATGCATGATTTTAAGATTTAAAAAGATCTAAAGCTTGAGATTCAGTCGAGAGCTTGAAAAGAAAAGAGGGTGGACATTCCATTTTGGCTGCTTCAAGTGTTCCAGCACGCTAAATAAAATAGCAGAGGCCCCTCTACCCTCCTTTCATGGGACTTTTTTTTTTTTTTTTTTTACTACATGGAAGAATAGAATGGGAAGATGTGAATGGGCCCGAGATTGCTTTTTGTGTGCACGAGAGGTGTCAGCATGCTTCGCCAGTGGATGCTGATTGCGTGTAGGGGAGGTCACACGTGTTTGTAGTTTGCTGATGGGGGCTGGGCTTTTGCATCTGGACCCCATTGATAAGAGATGAGCCATTACCCGTGTTCCCCTATTCATATCACGCGTGTGTCAGAAGTTCAGGATTTTTAAGTTGCTTCCTCCTAGTGTGATGTGGTGTGATAAACACAAGTGCTTTCATCAATGCCTTTTGGTCTCTGTAATTCATCACCTTAAGGCTTCTTTATACTCGTGCGGGCGGTGACCGCGCTGACGCACTGCAGCTATCCCGCGTATCCCAGTTTGCCTTTATACTTGAGCGCAACCCACGCGCGCTGCTTTGAAAATGTGCTGCAGTTCTCCTCCAAGTCGGGGGTGTCGCTACGGCTGATATTGGCTAGGACACTACAGCGTGGAGTTTCCTCTGCATTTTTTGGCCATTTCCGGTAGCCGTTTTTACTTTCCTTTCCGGAACATGGAGCAAAACAACAATGGCGAGCGTGGAACAGTGTCTGCTAGAACAAATGGACTGAGATGACCAGATGATACGTTTAATTATACTGCAAAATCAATCAAGAAGGTGGCGCCGTCGGTGGTATGTGGAACCAAGGGGAAAGCGGAGTACCTCATCACAGCATGTGACTAAAACGAACTAATCACGAGAGATGATCTGCGCGCGGTGACAATTTGTGCCGTGTGCGTGTCAAGTGACGCTTAGCGGCCGTGCGGCCAAATACGTCGGTCACGTGATGCAACGCGGGCGCTATCAGCCGCACAAGCGCGGGAGTATAAAAAGGCCTTTAGTCGTGAGAAGCCTTCTTCTTGCTATTGCACACACATAATCAATTTGGTTTAATTGCTTTTTTCTAAAGTCAAAACACTTCAGACGAATGCATTCGCACGCAAAAAAAAAGCTGTGCTTGCTGTTGAAGGGACATACAGTATTATGAAAAACTGCCTTTATAATTACTTGAATACAAATATTTGGTGTGCCTGCCTACCTATCAAGTGTGACTTTTACATAAAGAAGGAATGTTTTTGTTTGCGGCATATTTTGGAAAACATGTTTGTAAGAAAGCTGTATGGATTTTTAGTTTTTACAGATTTATGTTCTTCATATGACCGCCACAGTTTCACCCCTGGTTCGGTGGGGGTGTTATTTCTGTTTGGCAATGTGTCCGCTGCATGCGCCACATTCTCAGATCCTCACACTATTTGACATGTGATTAAATATATAATTTACTACCTCCCCAAATTAAAATAAAATCAAATCAATCTGTCTTTTTGTGGGCTTGGGTGCACTTCACATTAACTTTTTTTTCCTGAGAAGTAAAATTCGGTGCTCGGAACTTCTTCTTTCCTGGTTGTCATGGTAACACAAAACAGTACTCGCTTTGGCATTCCCCTCAGTAGAAGGTGGCTGGGTTAGCAGTGGCTCATCTGCATGAGACACGACATCCCTCCAAAACAATGTTTTGAAATCAACAGGACTGTCAAAGAAGTGGCAGTAGATTATCTGGAAGGCCACTAGTTGTTGGAGAGATGCTAGTCTGCTGTCTGGCTACCGTCGAGGTGTCTTTGAGCAAGTCACATACCGTCCCACTTCCTCCACCTCAAGAGATGTTTCCCTCTGACATCTCTCCTTGCATACAGTACAAGCATATGTGCGATCTGGTTCTCTCAGTGATGAGGAACACGAACTAAGTGTAAATTGAAATACCGCTTAAAGGATTCTAATTAGTAGAATTATCCAACTATGGTGTCTCAGTCTGAACACCAAGTAAATAGAGTATGTCAAGCAATGTAGCATCATGTCAAATAGATACTGCATACTAGCTCTATGTGCTGAGTTGTAAATAGGGAACAATAAAATAAATACAAGACTGATTCTTGAGAATACCACACCGACCATTCACCACTGTACGGGACAGATAAACCAATGTTGGTCGGCCCGCTGTTAACCTATTTGCATGATCGCTCGTGCAACAAAGCTAGCTGCTAATGCTAGAAACTGAAAACTAAACCAGTTTCATTTTTCAAGACCAGTTTAATGAATGAATAATTATTGAATTAAATAACAAGCAGAGCATTTTTCTTTTTCTAATATTATATTAAGACCAAATATGCACGACATCCTCAACTGTGGTGAGCTAGCAGCACCGGACTGCCATCAATCAGCTCCTAATCCTTTTATTCCCCCAATCTTTTTTTATAACTCCAAACAGAATATTCAGATCACGTGTTATACAGTATTATATATTTAGTCATCTTGATTCAAACCAAAGATTATTCCCAAAACAAAGAATAAACATATAAATAAGCTTTTCGAGGGTTGCAGACCTGTTGATTGTGGAAATGACCCCGCTAAATACTTTCACATCAAAGTGGTTGAGAAGTCTGGCCCAGCAATCTCCTGGAGACGCATGAGCATAAATTTACCATCCCCCTTTGTGACCATCGGAAATAAAAAAAAATAAAAAACTGGTGACATTTTGGGAACTTGTCCAGAATGATCACTGAAACTACCATTATTGAAAAGGGCTAAGCGGGGCTTACATGTGGGCTTTGACAGAAGAACTAACCCTCTTAGCTTTCATGCAGTTTGAACACAGGGCCCCCAACTCACTGTGATCAAGTTTCTTTTCTCAAAGTCAAGGTCACTTTGTTTTATTATTGCTGAGGTTGCACAGAGTTGGATTTCTGTAGACAAATTAGTCTTTGGTTTCCCATTTACTGAAATACAAGTGCAGTGTTTTATGAAATTCAGTCATGTAATGTTTGTGGAAAGGAATCTCAAGGAAATACTGTGTAATGTTAGGTCATATTATATCAAGGCATGTAAAATATAGATTGAAATGTCTGAATGACGCCACACAGGTGCTAAACCTCAACCCCTGACACAGCCTTTACCCATCGTGGGTTATGGTTTGTTGGGTGAAATAAAACCAACACTTTGAATAGAAATTTGTAATCAAATCAGATCTGTGAGAAGTTTAATAAGGTTTGATTGCGACTTTTTTCTTCCACTCTTTTTTTTTTTTTTTTTACACACCGGATCTAGTTCCTCTTAACTTGGCTGTACATGTAATAAGATTAAGCACACAACCTTCCTGTTTCACAGTACATCATCTCCACTTCTGAACTGCAGTATAACCTGTTATAATAAGTTGAATAAGTTATTTATGAGGTAGTGGTACCTCTCTTCCGGAGGTAGATTTGTGAGTAGAGTTTTAAAAGCAGAGACCTCCAGTTAAAAGTCCCAAACTGCCCATCAATGGAATTGCAACAGAGTTTGGGATAGAGAAACCAGTTCTGGAGCCGGTTAGGGTTTGGAAGGTTGGCTATGACCAAAAATATCGTCTTGAGCAGATAATGTTTTCTAGGATTGTCTCTCTCTCTGGTTAAATACTGGAAAATTGAGGTTATAAATCACCTCAGCAGAAACATGTGATGGGAAATTGTCTGACTTGAAAAGAGTATTAGACTGAATGAAATTATTACAAGTAGCCTTTGATGTAGGGATGAAACAGTTTACCAATAAACCGAAATACAGTTTCAGATTTCAAATTTGAATTATTGCTACTACCGTATTTGGTGTCTCCAAGAGTAGTACGGTAGTTGTCTTTCAGCATTTTTTATCCCCTCTGCAACAACAAAATGTCAAATCTTGTTGTGATTACCACCCCAAATTGTACACCAAGGGAGGTTTGCTGTTAGATAGACATATCACTGTCGTCTTAGTGTTTTTAAATAGATTCCGTGGGGTTTTTACAGGCATAAAAATGAATTTTGGTTGTTTAGATTTACAATTTACAATATTTCAAGTGTGTGTACAGTCGCTGATTTTATGTTTTGCATTCAAAAACCAGGTGCATATACTGTCTCTTCTGGTTATCCTTGCAAGTTCTTGGCATCAGCACAGTAGAATGTTTGGTTAGCAGGTGTACCTCACAGTCAAATGTTCTGGTTCCCAATCTTAGCTAGGTCTCTTTCTGTGTGGAGTTTACATGTTCTCCCTGTGATTGCATGGGATTTCTCCTTGTACTCTGGTTTACTCCCACACTCCAAAAACATGCATGCTAAGTTAATTGAGTTCTCTAATTGTCCATTGGTGTGAATATGAGAGTTAATTATTGTCTGTTGATATTCTATACAGTATGTGCCCTGAGATTGTGCCTTTTGACTGGTGACCCATCCAGGTGTAACCCTGTCTATCGCCCAACCTTAGCTGGAAAATGCTTCCTGATAGTTCAACGAGACACAGTCAAATATAAATTTCAGATTTGTTGGTGAAACAACTGGAAGCACAGAGAAATAAATTGAAGCCATATGGACTGAATATGCCCAGTTTGATGTGAATAAAGCAAGAAATGATACAATGAGAATGAACGGGTCATCTCTGTTTTCTCACTCTGTTGCCATTTCCTGTGCAGCTGGTTTCGTCACAAAAAAACAGAACCTAGGAGATGAGAATTATAAACAACAGTCCTGCCAGTGGGCTGGGCGTTCCCCACTGCTAAGACATGTGCAGTGAAATGGATCGACTTATTTTAATGTGCAGCTAATGACGGTGCTGAGAAGGCAGGTTAAAAAACCCACAGATGCAAACAAAAGCTGCTTTGTGTTAATAAAAGGTTTATGAAGCAGACGTTTATTAACTTTAATTTGATAATAATCCACAGTTGCACACAAAATGGGAATGCTCAGTTGATAGAATTGTACATCAGGATTACTTTGTGGTACAGCACACCGTGGTTGGCCATAGTCCACTAAAGTACAACCCCAATTCCAATGAAGTTGGGACGTTGTGTTAAACATAAATAAAAACAGAATACAATGATTTGCAAATCATGTTCAACCTATATTTAATTGAATACACTACAAAGACAAGACATTTAATGTTCAAACAGATACACCTGATTGTTTTTAGCAAATAATCATTAACTTCGAATTTTATGGCTGCAACACGTTCCAGAAAAGCTGGGACAGGTGGCAAAAAAGACTGAGAAAGTTGAGGAATGCTCATCAAACACCTGTTTGGAACATCCCATCGGTGAACAGGCTAATTGGGAACAGGTGGGTGCCATGACTGGGTATAAAAGCAGCTTCCCTGAATTGCTCAGTCATTCACAAGCAAAGATGCGGCGAGGTTCATCTCTTTATGAACAAGTGCATGAGAAAATAGTCAAACAGTTTAAGGACAATGTTCCTCAACGTACAATTGCAAGGAATTTATCATAATATCATCAAAAGGTTCAGAGAATCTGGAGAAATCACTCCATGTAAGCGGCAAGGCCGAAAACCAACATTGAGTGCCCGTGACCTTCAATCCCTCAGGCGGTACTGCATCAAAAACCGACATCAATGTGTAAAGGATATCGCCACATGGGCTCAGGAACACTTCAGAAAACCAATGTCAGTAAATACAGTTCGGCGCTACATCTGTAAGTGCAACTTGAAACTTGTCTATGCAAAGCAAAAGCCATTTATCAACAACAGTCAGAAACGGCCCGAGCTCATCTAAGATGGACTGATGCAAAGTGGAAAAGTGTTTTGTGGTCCGACGAGTCCACATTTCAAGTTGTTTTTTGAAATTGTGGACGTCGTGTCCTCCGGGCCGAAGAGGAAAAGAACCATCCGGACTGTTATGGATGCAAAGTTCAAAAGCCAACATCTGTGATGGTATGGGGCTGCTCATTTCAGCTAGACAATGCCAAACCACATTCTGCACGTGTTATAACAGCTTGGCTTCGTAGTAAAAGAGTGCGGGTACTAGACTGGCCTGCCTGCAGTCCAGACCTGTCTCCCATTGAAAATGTGTGGCGCATTATGAAGCATAAAATACGACAACGGAGACCCCGGACTGTTGAACAGCTTAAGCTGTACATCAAGCAAGATTGGGAAAGAATTGATTGGGAAAGAATTCCACCTACAAAGCTTCAACAATTAGTGTCCTCAGTTCCCAAACGTTGATTGAATGTTGTTAAAAGAAAAGGTGATGTAACACAGGGGTAAACATTCCCCTGTCCCAGCTTTTTTGGAACGTGTTGCAGCCATAAATTTCTAAGGTAACGATTATTTGCTAAAAACAATAAAGTTTATCAGTTTGAACATTAAATATCTTGTCTTTGTAGTGTATTCAATTTAATATAGGTTGAATATGATTTGCAAATCATTGTATTCTGTTTTTATTTATGTTTAACACAACGTCCCAACTTCATTGGAACTGGGGTTGTACCTCTTAAACATGGTGGGAGCCGACCAAGGTGGTTATTTGTCCAACTCTCTTAAATAGGTCTCTCTATTTGTCCTGACAAGCAATTCCAGAGATTTATTGTGCAGCCATGACAGAGACTTCCATCAAACCTGTGTCTAGACTGAGGTCACTCAAGTTCCGCTTAACATTCAGTAGGCCATGGCCCCAATAAAGTATTCTCTTAGCGGGGGTTGGAAGGTTTTCACACCTTACAGTAACCTGCTTTTACTAATCACTGCAAAGAGAGCTCTCTACACATGCAGCATGGCCACTTCACAATGTGGAATAGTATAACGCAATAATATACAGGGCGGTACGGTGGTCGACTGGTTAGCACATCTGCCTCACAGTTCTGAGGACCGGGGTTCAAATCCCGGCCCCGCCTATGTGGAGTTTGCATGTTCTCCCCGTGCCTGTGTGGGTTTTCTCTGGGTACTCGGTTTCCTCCCACATCCCAAAAAACATGCAGGGTAGGTTAATTGTATACTCTCAACCACTCAAGACTCACGTTCACGCTGTCACTTTTTCACATCCTTACTGTAAATTGGGAGATACAACAAGAACAATTATCTACTAGAGCAGAACATATTCCTGTGCAAGTAACACTAGCTGCTTCAAGGAAAAAAACGTACGTTGCGAAAAGCCAACTGTTTATTTGTTTATTTATCAGCAAATATTGAATATTATTTTAGATTATATTATGAAGCCTTCCAGTCATTTGGGCGTGTTGTTTTTTAATCTTCTGCAGTAGCAGTGTTTTCAGTATGTCTCATTGTGTGTAGACAGAAAGTCGGATCTCGCATTATTATTCTTTGGTGGAAGACAGAAAAGCACTGACAACTACAATTGAATTATTAAGGCCTGCCGCACACTGCGCCATGCCATGGAACCCAAGTGGATCGGACCATTGCCGACTTACCCCGCATATTGAGCAATTGGCCATACGGACACCCTCAGCAGCGAACCTGTATAGGCGTTTGATGCTGTTCATACAGTACATTGTACTTTATAACATTAATTAAACCATAAAAAGAGAGCCTAATGGTTAAGGAAGAAGCAGGTTGCTAAAGAGAGAGGACGTGGGCAAGATTAAAACGGAGAGTGCGGACATTTTCAAAGCGTGTCGCTGACTCATTCATTTGAACTACCTAGCGCTGTATGTACTGCACACTTACATTTTGGCCACAATCTTCACTTTTTTATCCACAGGCACATCAGAAATTATAAATATTGCTAAGTATTGATGAACAACACAATATTTGATGCTTTATATACTCTTATTTATTGAGGGCGGCCTGGCCGCAGTTCGTGACTTCGTTCACTTAAACCTGAAAATGTATTTTTAGCATGAGTGAAAGTTTATGTGCATTTTGAGTGGCTGTAACCTGCGATTCAATGCAAATCTTGAATTGCGGCAAACACCCCTGCAACATGATTGGCTCCTGCGTCGCGGGATGACCATCGGAAACGTGTCACATTTGTACGAAATAAAAACAAATGTGTTATGTTTAGGTTTAGGGCTAGGATTGGGTTTAAGGCGGTTTAAAATGGGTTAAGGTTAGGATTAGGGTGGGTATCTTGATTGATATGAAAACCTTTCAGAAATCCAAAATATATTTGTTCAACAGTACACAGTCAGGTTGTTAAATAAATCATGTGCTAAGTCCACCATGTGCTCAATAAATGCTAGCATTAGCCGAAAATGTCCACACTGTCAGTAGGCTCACTTTTTAAAATTGTATTTTATTTTATTTTTTTGCCGTTTTCTTTTATATTGGCTCCTTGTACTTAATTTTTATTTAAAAAAAAAAAAAGTGTGGGAGCTTGACCAATATGCATTTCCAAGAGCGTAACATCTAGTTAATACAATGCATATGAAGTTCAATGGAAAATCTCATCTTTTTGGGTGAAACGGGGAGTCTCAAAGGCACATTATAGTGATGTCGACTCAGAACCAGTGTATTATACGTTCACAGGTATTTCTTTATCTGAGATAAATCTCATCATGCAATTCACCACTTCAAAGCTTTGTCCACAACAGTCCTCATCGAAAGCAGCTCATTCTGAGTCTGTTGCTTGCCTCATGCTGCCTGGAGTTTGGCAGGTAAACGGATCAGTCTTATGGAAGTAATTAAAATTCCATGGGAACATGTGGACACTTGTTTATTTTCCACCCAAGCCTTGAGAGTGGCAAGCTGCCAGGGTAATGCGCTCTCCGTCCTTGTTCTCAGAGGAGATTGAGAGTGGAGCGACAGAAAGACAGGTAGGACCAAGAATGACTGTTGCAAAAGATAGATGGATGGAGAATGAAATGCGGTTGAGTATGGAAGGCTGAACACAAAAGACAGTGTCTACTCTTATGACGGTCAGAGCTGGATGTGAAAGGAATTAGACTCAGGCTGGAGTTGAGATACAAATGTATTTTTTTCCCCCCCATTTCATTTTCAGAACTCAATAGTGACTAAAATAACAGACTGTTACATTACCAACTGGTGTGGTATGTATGATTAGGTCATCAATTGCTGCTGTCTCTTGAATGGCTGACAGTCATCACTTTTGTGCGACAACAGTGATCAAACGTGACCAACTCCAAATTCACCATTTAAAAAATAAAAGTTACATTAATGAATCACAACTGTGACATGGTTTTGTCTTAGTTTTATTAGTTGTATCCACTTTTAGTACTGCACCATGTCCAATTCCTATTTTCTGTGTACTGTAAGTCATCGGTGTGCTACAGTGTCATGCTGCTGTCATGTCAAAGCATTTACATCCTATTTCCTCTTGCACTAATCATTCTACTTTTGTGTCTCCTTTGAAAACCATCCACTATTGTTCCCTTTTAGAAGGGACCTCCAAATGCACCATGATTAATTCTTCACATCACCTACCAGCCATAAAGGTTGCTTTGCTTGATTTTCTTTTTTTTTAATTTATTTATGTAAAAAGAGCTCCAGTTCATCTTTAAACAAAATATCTTAAGAGCATTGCAAAGTCCCAGTGGGCATTCTCCCTGATTGGTAAAACAGGCAGCAGCTTTTGAAGGATAGATTAATGTCCAGCTTTGGAAGGAGCAGTCTGTGTGCTCCATCCACCACCTTGTAAATCAACTTTGAAGATTTGAGTGCAGTGAACGTATCTTCCACCGTCTGTTAAGAATGTTGCGTCATTGCCACTGGCAGCTGGTGGAGTTGCGATGAGCTCCACTGAAAGGAACTCTGAATGCTTCAGCATACCAAGAGATTTTGGACAGTCAAACAGTTTGGGAGTTACCCCTTCAGTACACAAAGCAGTGTCCTTAAATCAGTGATTTCCAACCTTTATGGAGCCATATTTTACAATTGAAAAATCTCACGGCACACCAACAAACAAAAATGTCACAAAAGGTTGATACTTTAATTACTATATGTACTTCCTGCCATCTAATACAATAGCATTTATTTGTTCTGTCTGTCACTATGCCTCACTGGCATAAATAGATGAACAAAGATACACTGGTTGAGAATCACTGCCTTAAAGACATGGATGAGAGAATTTGCAAGGGATGAACTTGACTGGCCTGCACAGAGTCCTGACCTCAACCCGATAGAACACCTTTGGGATAAATTAGAGCGGAGACTGAGAGCCAGGCCTTCTCGTCCAACGTCAGTATGTGACCTCACAAATATGCTCCTGGAAGAATGGGCAAAAATTACCATAAACTCACTCCTAAACTTTGTGTACAGCCTTCTCAGAAGAGTTGCAGCTGTTATAGCTGTAAAGGTTGGAACCACGTCATATTGAACCCTATGGATTAGGAATGGGATGTCACTTAAACTCATATATGAGTCAAGGCAGGTGAGCAAATACATTTGGCAATATAGTGTATAACAAAAGCAATGCCACAGGCTGATTGCCTCAATGCCACGGCACATCCAGGCAGTGATTAAAGCAAAAGGATTCCCAACCAAGTATTGAAGATTAACATATCATTTTTGAAAGTCCATATTTTGATTGATTAAATATGACCCTAATTTCTTTCTTTCTTTCTTTCTTTTTTTTTTTAAACTGAGAAATAAATGGTGATTTCGTCACAATATTCTATTTTTTTGAATTCCTGATTTCATGGTTTTTATGAGCTGGAAGCCCAAATTATGTAAAAATACACAACTAAATACTTGAAATTCTTTAAATTCTGGGCCCTGAATCTATAATCTATGAATCTATTCAAAAAGTTTAACTTTTTGAATGGAATTATGGAAATAAATAAACTTTTCCATGATATTAATTTTTTTTTTTTGGAAAGGCTCTGTATATACTATTGTAGCAAGCAGCAAATTGTGTTACATTAATTGGTGTTGGAGACAAATTCTGACTGTAACTTGAAGGTATCTGAGTGTGATTGGATGAGCGAGTTTCTGGATGTAATTGGATAAACGAGTCGGGGGGGGTGTAGCCTGCCCAGCTGGAGCTGGCAGGGGGAGCGAGCTTGTGTTTGGAGGCGCGCACAGCGAGTTGATACTGACAAAAAAAAAATCCATGACATCATCGATTAGTCGACTCGACAATCATCCCCGTAGCGTTGACTATAAAAGAAATCTGAAGTCGTTCTATCCTTATTCCCCCCTCTGTTTCCCTGTGTTGGATCATCGTAAGTGTAACTGACACCGCAATGTGCAGAGGTAATCTTCACTTTTACCTTTGAGATGTAACAAAAGTGGTATATGTTATTAATACTACACCACTAAACTTGAACCACAGTAATAAACATACTGTTAATATATCTGTTATTGTGGATATATATACAAGCTGTTGTGTTGGCTCTTATTTAAATGTGCAGACCAAACAAGTGTCAAATAATGTGTGAATAATGATTTCATTTAATGGCCAAATTGATGAAAAAAATGTATCTCATCCTAATATTGCATTCAGCACAGGCACTACATTTACTGGGTAAAAATGATGGGACAAGTGAACAGAACCCATTTAAACTGACACAGATTCTTAGTGCTTGCCGTGGGCACCAACAAAATATTAACCTCCGGGAGTTTTTTTCTTCAGTTAATGTGTTAATGTTTTAATGGGACAATGATCACATGCCTAAGCCTGAAGTTTGAAGAGATAATCCCTTCTGCAGCATGGTTTCCCGTAAATTGTCTTTTTTTTATTTTTTTTTTATAAAACCTGTCCTGTTCAGCTCCATGGCCTTGCAAAATGGTGTAAGCGGTGTTGAGAATGGATGGATGGATGAAATTATCTCTTAAAAGAACCTCTGAATTTTGATGCCTCTTCAAGCTAAATATTCCAGACTGGTTGTTGTCTGAGTCTGAAATAGAAGTTATTGGGACATTTCTGCTTATTAGAACATGTAAAGCGGCAGTAGGCTGATAATAATAAAATAATAATGCACACCGTGTACAACAGCCATGACGGTTAGTAGTAATGCTTTTATCCGTGCATATACATTTTGTAGTAGTAAGTTTGATTGTGCAAAGGTTAACTTATTTTCACACTTTTTAAAAGTAACATATTAACATTCTTAACAAGCATGAAGGTTTCGTGGCACGTCAATCCTGGAACAAAGTAATTACATTTCCATGGTTTCCTATTGGGGCAACCCGGTGAACAAATGATTAGTACGCCTGCCTCACAGTTCTGAGGTTCAGGTTTTGAATCTCAGATCCGGTCTCCCTGTGTGGAGTTTGTGTGTTCTCCCTGTCCTTGCGGGGTTTTTTCCCAGTACTCCGGCTGCCTCCCACATTCCAAAAACATGCAAGTTAAGACTCTAAATTGTCCAAAGGTGTGACTGTGAGTGTGAATGGTTATTTGTCTATACATGCCCTGCCCTGTGATGGGCTGGCGACCAGTCTCGGGTGCATCCCCTGCCTCTTGCCCAAGATCAGCTGGGACAGGTTGCAGCTCTTTATTATTTAAAATTCCAAAATTGAATAAAAATCCAAACAAATGTCCCAACATAGACTATGTTCAACCTCAAATGTTCCACTGTGCAAGTAAGCAGTCATGTAAAAGTGTGTTTTTACCATGTCTGTGAAAACTGTAATGACATAATATTTATTAAGACGTGATTGCAGCCTCTAATATGTTCTGAATGGTTCTCTCCGACCTTCCTGGAATAATAATCTTAAAGGAGTAAGCAATAAATAAAGAATGCGGGAATCTTCAAGATGGGGTAGGCGCGATCCATGGAGATGAATGCAGAGAGCTGAAAGGACATGAAAAGAGTGTAAGAAAGGACATCTATGAGGCCCAGGTCTCCTCTGCGGTGCTCTCATTGTGTGTGGTTACTATAGAAGCCCAGAGAGAAATGCTTATAATTGGCCTTTTCTGGTTCAAATGGAATGCTATGTTCCGCGATATCACAAATGACTTTTTTTCTTCTTCTGCACCATAAAGTTGAAGTCTCTTTTCACTTTGGGGAAATATTTCCCATCTTCAGTGAAATGCACTCTCAGCATTTATGGGAAAGATTGATACACACACATTTCACATGGGTGAATGTGCATTCAAAAGGATACAGACTCGCACTGTCCCACACACCACTAAGTTGTGACTTCTGACACTGTCCCTCTACTGGACCCCACATCCTCACAGGAAGCATGTCCTTCCTTGATGCTCACTACATGCATGCCCATACACACTTGCATGTGTGGGTGTTTTGAAAAGCGGGAAGAGGCATTGAATATGTGCTGGACCCTCACTCAGGCAACCACCAAATAACATGCGATAAGGAGACACAGATGAAAAAGCACACACACAGATAAGCTCAGGAAATGATGGTTAAACTATACACCAACCTTGACCCTTCTTTGAGTGTCAGGAATCCAAAAACTCTTTGTCCACAGGCAAATGTCAATTTTATTATTTTAAAAATTTAAATATATACAACAGTCAAGAAAATCTTACTTTTATTGTCATTCCTGACCAAGTTGTACAACCCCAATTCCAATGAAGTTGGGACTTTGTGTTATGATTTGCAAATCATGTTCAACCTTTATTGAATTGAATACTCTACAAACTGATAAACTTGATTGTTTTTAGCAAATAATCATGAACTTAGAATATTATGGCCGCAACACATTCCAAAAAAGCTGGGACAGGTGGCAAAAAAGACTGAGAAAGTTGAGGAATGCTCATCAAAAACATCCCAGATCCCACAGGTGAACAGGCTAATTGGGAACAGGTGGGTGCCATGATTGGGTATAAAAGGAGCTTCCCTGAATTGCTCAGTCATTCACAAGCAAAGATGGGGCGAGGTTCACCTCTGTGAACAAGTGCGTGAGAAAATAGTCAAGCAGTTTAAGGACAATGTTCCTCAACGTACAATTGCAAGGAATTTAGGGATTTCATCATCTACGGTCCATAATATCATCAAAAGGTTCAGAGAATCTGGAGAAATCACTGCATCTAAACGGCAAGGCCGAAAACCAACAATGAATGCCCGTGACCTTCGATTCCTCAGGTGGCAATGCATCAAAAACCGACATCAATGTGCAAAGGATATCACCACACAGTTCAGCGCTACATCCGCAAGTGCAACTTGAAACTCTACTATGCAAAGCAAAAGCCATTTATCAACAACACCCAGAAACGCCGCCGGCTTCTCTGGGCCCGAGCTCATCTAAGACGGACTGATGCAAAGTGAAAAAGTGTTCTTTGGTCCGACGAGTCCGCATTTCAAATTGTTTTTGGAAATTATGTAAGTCGTGTCCTCCGGGCCAAAGAGGAAAAGAACCATCCGGACTGTTATGGACGCAAAGTTCAAAAGCCAGCATATGTTATGGTATGTGGCTGTTAGTGCCAATGGCATGGGTAACTTACACATCTGTGAATGCACCATTAATGCTGAAAGGAACATACAGGTTTTGGAGAAACATATGCTGCCATCCAAGCAACTTCCTTTTCATGAATGACCCTGCTTATTTCAGCAAGACAATACCAAACCACATTCTGCATGTGTTACAATAGTGTGGCTTCGTAGTAAAAGAGTGCGGGTACGAGACTGGCCTGCCTGCAGTCCAGACCTGTCTCTCATTAAAAATGTGTGACGCATTATGAAGCACAATTTATTTATGTTTAACACAACGTCCCAACTTCATTGGCATTGGGGTTGTAAATAACAATCAACACTTTCCAGTTCATCTCCAAAATGTAATGGATTGTTCCATGAGGGAAGGTTTCCAGGATATCACCAATATGTATGCTCCTTTTCCATTATACACTACCTCATCACTATTGACAATTGTCAAAAGCAGGTACTGCCGTGTTCTCTTTCCAGCCTGTGTTCCAAGTGTTCCGACCTGATAACAGTATGGTTGATAAAGAACGCTACTGGTGTTTTGTTTTTCCAAGCACATTTCCCATCTCTGTGTCACTGTGACTTTTGAAGATACACAGATAGAAATGACAAAAAAAACAAAAAAACAAAAACAAATGGACATTCTTACTTTTGCTGCGCTGTAGCGCTTGACAGTGCAGTATTAAGCAATATACTATATTCTACGATACACTATAGTACTATCACGTTTATTGACTGCTGTTAAAAGAAAAGGTAACACAGTGGTAAACATGCTTTTTTGGAACGTGTTGCAGTCATAAAATTCTAAGTTAATGATTATTTGCTTATAACAATATAGTTGATCAGTTTGAACATTAAATATCTTGTCTTTGTAGTGTATTCCATTAAATATAGGTCAAACATGATTTGCAAATCATTGTATTCTGTTTTTATTTCTGTTTAACACAACGTCCCAACTTCATTGGAATTGTGGTTATATTTATATACAGTATATAATTATTTTCCACTACATTGAAGAAATCGCATAAGACAGTTTTAAAGTCTTGTTGGCCAAGTTTTCTATTCTTTCTTTGTATAGTGTCATTGTTCACTGTGCAAGTTGTTTTGTCCATTCTCAGTAAAGTAATGAAGTGAGTAAATGTGGCTTCTAAAAATGGGGAAAAGAGCAAGCACAATGTCAGCATCAGCTCTCGCACAAATGCTTCCTTTCGCATGTCACACTTAATATTGCCTCCAATATTACCAGATGTAGCTAGCCGATGGGTGCTGTACCTCATTAAATTTTTGACACTGGTGTCAGTTTCCCAGGCAAAATTATGCATGTGCTTCCAATGCACCAACCCTTTTTCATTTTTGCTGAAAGGAGACTCAAGTTTACATTTACACTATATCAGACACGCTGAAGAAATGAAATGTTAACAAATAAACATGTGGAGAAAACACATGATGCAAAGTCAACAAATTGTTTCAAGGGTTGGCAGAATGAGCATTGTGCTGTTCGGCAACACAATTTATCACTGTGAAAATTCCTATCTGCTTAATGGTAGATCGAGCTTCTTCTTTAGTTGTCAACTAATTCTGTGCTCATTACTACCGCCTACAGGAGAGACATGGAACCTTATCGGCAACTTTTTTTTAAATACAAATGCATCAACTACATACTTCATGCTATGCGCAGTTTTGCTCGAGCTGCTTAAATAGGTCAGTGGAATCTATCTGGCACACTATGCTTATCCCAGTGCTCTTTTCTTTGTCTGACACACTTGATGTGCTGTGACAAGAATGCTCAATGAATTGTTGATGAGAATGACTCTTAGGAGTCTGCATCAAGGTGCTTGACCTTCTTCGTGTCATCATTGGCTTTCCCTCTCATTGACGGATGCTTTGTTTTGATTTGTGTAACCAACTCCAAAGCTTTAGGCTAACATTGCCGGACACACTCGCGTGCACGCACGTGAACTCCGGACACGCCACTCTGTTTGCCTCTGTGCTCTGACAGCCTGTTATTGAGCAGTCAGATGTGGTAGAAGGGGTCAAAGCACAGAGCAGGGACAGCGACTCACTGAGAAGAACGCTTGCTCTTTTTTCCCTTCCTGTCATGGGACAGACGTGCTGAGATTCTCTTTCATACAAAACAAAAACTCTTGAAAGCCCCCTGGCCGAATTCCAGCATGTCAAGACCACCCTTTTGATCCACAATCCAGCACACATGGGTCCAACAGAAGTTCAAATAATATTATAGTTGTATTGACTTATTTTTTTATCAAACCTTTTTATACTTAAAGTGTTTCTGAGCAGATATCCATGTTTTGTTTCTAAATACATTACTTTATGTTTGAAGATAAGTGCTGAAAACATATGCAAAGACATAACAATATAGTGTTGAATTGTTGAGCTATAGCTTAAGCATCTTTTTCACCCTTTGATTTTTCCTGATTTTGTGGGTGGGGCTAATGTGTGATGTCGCCCATGATGTCACGGGGCTGGGGCGTATACTTTGTAGCACAAGTTTGAGCCTCCTAAAGTGATTTTACATTGTATAAGCTATTACCCCCTCAGTATGTTTGATTCCTTTTGGCGCATCCATTCGACACGCCCACAGTGTCTTAAGTACAACGGCACTGCGTCATACCGAGAGCTTTTCTGTCATTTAGTTCCCTCACTAAGCTATAGTAGGCAGCTCCAAGTGTGATGCGGTGTGAAATAATCGTAAATGTATTCTTAAATAAATATCTGAGTTTTAAAACTGATCATTATCTCACTTAAGACAATTCGTTTGTATTGGATTTCATTAGATCACGCGGGTGGAGCTAATGGGGTGCCCAATAGGTATTGTGAAGGCAATTGTGTATCAAATACTCAAATCAATTGAAAATGTTGCTGATCGTGTTCTGTTGAAACACATTTACTAGACTATCAAACAATTGAAGGATGCTCTGTGGTATACAATGTGTTCATCCAGGCATTTTAATGCATCTTGGTAAAGGAATAATTTGTCATTTCATTAGATGTCTTTAGATTATATACTGTAGGTGTACCTAATAAAGTGTTGGCCACTGTATTTTCCATTCAACTCCCTTTCAGACTGGCGTGGTGAATGGGGCCGTAACAGACTGCACACACACACACTGCCATTACAGCAGTTGGTGATCTTCCATGAGGACAATTAGTAGATCAGGATCACTACAAGGCTGCTTGTACAAACAGATGGATTACAACCAGGCATGGTGACATCAGTGGCTCTACATGTCTGGTTTTTGTCATATTTATTATGTAAATTCCAGTGAAACCCACTGGATTCTCATGTTTCCACATGCATCACCTTCATCCCATGCGCTTTTTCACATCTAAGTGCAGTGCCTGTGTTTGATCTAGGTTAGATGTGGGTTAAAAGTTCAACACATCATCTAAATTCCAAATATAATTTTTAATGTGTGCATGAGGGTGTCTGAAAATGTTAAGCTTCATCAAGCTGGCTTTTCTTTGATATGGAACTGCTTGGTGGTTTATTTATGTATTTATTGGAGAGTAAAACACCTCTTTGTGGTGTTTTTGTCAAATGTGTTGGACAAGGTTGTAGAAGTTCATTGGAAACTGATGGGACTGATTGTGATGTAACAGCTGAATCTTTTTGGAAAAAAAAAAAAAAAAAAACGTATTTCCTTGTGGTACTTTGCAGTCGATTTGAGGTCCTGCGCTAATGCTCCCCACTTTCTTTTTGTCTCACTGCCCTAATTTCTTGGCCTTTTTCCTGCTCGGGTGGGGTCACTACTTGCTGGGGCTGTTTGTTTGCCATCGCCATAGAAACATGTGAGTGTGACTGCGAGCGAGCGGCCCCGTGTGTGAACGTGTGTGATTAGACCACAGCTGTAGTTCACAAATAATTACCTCACTTAGACACAGACCCCAAATTATCAAATCTGTCTGCTCCATCATATTGTGTAATGGATAGTCCCAGAACACATGCCAGCACTATGGCCCCTCAACTGTATGTGCGTGTACGTGTGTGCATGCGTATCTGTGTGCTTGTGCGTCAGAGAGATGGAGAGCTTGACCAGAGACCAGTACATTGCTTTCTGACAGCAGGAACAAAGCATAACTGATTTGGAACTGGATTTCTAAATAGTGCAATATTAGGTTCATTGGAAACATATTCAGATACCAGGAAAAGAAGAAAAGGGTAAATGGAGTTCATGAGCTGACAATGGACTTCAGTGTTCGTGTGGTGTATGTGCTGCATTGTACTGGATCATCATTGACCAAAACCTGTCCAACTCTTAAGTTGCAAATCTCTCACAAGGAAAATGTGGAACGTAGCCCACTTGTTTGTGTACTTACTGGTACGAAATCATTTCAGATGCTTCTCCTTTAAAGTGATGTGAATTAAATCCTACTTTTCTTAACATGTACAAAACAAGTACATTGCAACCTCTAAAGCTGAATCAAAGTTCAATTTGCACATTTATAATTTGAGGAAAAACCATGGCTAACCACTGCAATGCATTACATCACGCAAGACGTCAACATACATTACGTCTTCACTTAGTTTTTTTCAATTTGCAGAAGAAGGACCAGCCTCAAAACTATATGAACTATATACCAGTAGATTAATCAAGTAGGGGCACTCACATTGTCAAAGTTAAGGAAAGAAAATTGAAGTTGACCCTCAAACTGACTATTTTTATTTAAATATTTCCTGTAGAAAAAAAATAGTTTTAAATTCCAAGCAAATTGGACTGAGCAGCGTTCAAGAGATTCCGCTGTACTCAATTCTAACGATTTATTGACCTGCTATGTGTCCATAGCGCCACTGCTACAGTATGTACCGCTACAGCTGGTTCATCAATAGGTGGGATGGGTCAGTTATTTTAGTGCATACCATAACAAACTGAACAGAAACTCTGCTGCCTGGAGTAAACACAAGTCTGCCCAAGTGTGGAAGAGCAGAACAGTGGAGTCGATATAAAAGGATCAATGTCCCTTGAAAGTCTCTTTAAACCAGACATCGATGTCAACAGGAGCATTGAAGGAAACCAAATAACTCAGAGAGGAGCTAATTCAGCACTCAGCTCCTCATTGTGTCACATATCCATGGAGCAGGCATGGTCGTTCAGCTATTCACTCTGTGCCTGATCGTAAAGCCAGCGACTTTGTTTGCATAGACGCTAGACAATCAAAAGGAATTTATTGTTTTATATAGTTGGTCTTTTATCAAATTTTCTAATTTGGGTGCAAGTTTTAGTGTGCTTTGGTTATATGACTTCATTTTGTCAGACATTACCATATTATAAGTAACAAATCAGGTATATCTTCATCTCCCCACACGTCTGACTTTTTACAAAGCCAAGCATTGTCAATGATAAATCTCTTAGAACTGAAAGAATTTAATAATTCTCACACTGTTTTCAGTGTCAGTACAAGGAGAACACACATGCACAAGCATTCATCAGGTTTGAGGCATTGCAGTGTAATTTCATGGCAGTGTGGCAGCTTTGAGCTGCAAAAATAAAAGTCCTTTCGTGACTTTGTTTTAGAGTAACAAGCGTTTACGGAACTTGAACATAATCTGATGTTCTTTGCCCTTTCGTGTCAAAGTCTTAATCCAAAGAATCCCCAAACATGGATTTGATTAACATGAATGTTCACATCTGCTTGGAGCATCTATGGTGACATAAAATATTTATCGTGTATATAGTGTTGCATCTACAGTTCCTAAATGAGCAGATGCAGTGTATGCAGTTCCGTTATAACTGCTCAGCAATTTGTCAGTTGAGTTCAACTTGACCGAGAGCAGAACATCTAATGAGATGATGACCAGGCGGAGACTTCCTGTCATCACTTCCACAACACATTAAATCACCATCAATGAAGGAAATGAAGCAATAGCAATGACCTCTTCGCAGATCCAAACGCACACACTGCCTCATCGCTTGTCCTCTGCTGTTTACTGGCAGCATTTGAGGGCCAAGGTGGACTTCCCTCCACGAAGCTGGAGTGCATCCTCCTTGTTTCTTTGTTTTCTCCGCCTTGCTTGTAAACACAGCACCCCAGACAGTAACAACATCCAGATAAATGCCTCCTTAGCCCTCAAAAATGGATTAGTGGTGACTTAAGATCACTCCCACGGTAGCGTAAAAGTAGCCAGGCTATTACAAACAGGATAAATGGCTAGGGTGACAGCTCAGTGTGTGGGTGTACACGTAAGTGTGTGTTTAGATATCCTCACCAGGTGATGTAATAACTAGGCCTTTTCAGTCCTCCAGGCTTAAAGTTATCAGGGTTACAACCCACATGGATCTGACCTTTGCGTTTATGAGTCATAAAGGCTGATACAAGCATAAAGGGGCTGCAAAGCTGCTGGTATTCCTCTTTTTATACGCTGGCATTTGTTCCACATATTTTGTAATAAATAGATTCAAGTCATTACTGTATAAGTGAAAAATATTTTGTGAAGAAATCCACATGCCCTTTTTCTGTGTTATTTTTTTAAAAGGACCATTTGTGCCAATTTCCCGCAAGGGCTCCACGCCAGTATCCATGCTGGGCAAGTGTTTTTGCATTCCTGTGAAGGGATACCAGCATGCATTTAGACTGAGTCCTCCTCAGTTGGGTTTTGTTTTTGTCCACATCTTATCGGAGGGATCATGGAGGGGACAACTGACTTCACCACTGTATGGGATTACTTAAAAGTGCAGGGGTGGACAGATGATTCATTAACCAGACTTCTAAAAGTTTGCACAGAGGAGGAAGCATTGTGCTGCCTGCATTTAGTTTGACATCATCTGTATATACTGTAAGTTGACGTGAAGCAGTGATTTTGGTCGGCTCCAGTCTGTGATTAGCTATCTGGAGGAGAGAGACCGACAGTTATCAGTGAGTCATGGCTGTCATCACCTCCCCCCTGCTATAGTTGTCCTGGTGTTCTCTGCTTATATCAGTTAAATGGGAGCAGAGGTAATATTAGACCTAACTAGAACAAACTAATTGGAAGGTTTCCGAAATTTGGTGACTGCCAGCTAATCATTATAAACACTATTATCACATGCTTTATTAAAGTAAAGATGTATTTCACCCCACAGTTAAAATGTTGTGGTAGCTACCATACAACAGGATAGTGCGCTTTCACAGAGCAGAAAGTCTTCCAGCTCTTTAAAATAAATCGGTCACGGTTTGATGTCGTATGTGAATTGTATTGGACCAAAGAGCAGACTGAGGCGGAGGTAGTGGATGTAGAATGGTTTATTGCGGGTTGGCTCTGGGAAGGATATCCAAGGCTAGGTGATGGACCATCAGAATCAGAATAATCTTTATTTGCCAAGTATGTCCAAAAAACACACAAGGAATTTGAATCAAGGCTAGGTGATGGACCATCAGAATCAGAATCATCTTTATTTGCCAAGTATGTCCAAAAAACACACAAGGAATTTGTCTCCGGTAGTTGGAGCGTGTTCAGCTCCAGGTTGTGTCAGCCGCACCACAGCTCCAGCCACTCCATTTCCTGTCGATATGCAGACTCGTCACAGTCTTCGATGAGGCCGATGACTGTATTGACGTCTGCAAACTTCAGGAGTTTGACAGCCGGGTGCGTTAAGGTGCAGTCGTTCGTGTCGAGAGAGAAGAGCAGCGGAAACAGGACGCAACCTTGGGGTGCCCCAGTGCTGATGCTGTGGATGAGGTGGTCTCTCCCAGCCTCACCTGCTGTGTCCTGCCTGTCAGAAAGCTGTAAATCCACTGGCAGGATGGCAGACGAGACGCTGAGCTGGAGAAGCTTGGAGGAAAGGAGTTCAGGGATGATGGTGTTGAATGCTGAGCTGAAATCCACAAACAGGATCCTCGCGTAGGTCCCTGCACCGTCGAGGTGATCTAGGATGAAGTGCAGTCCCATGTTGACTGCATCATCCGCAGACCTGTTTGCTCGGTAGGCAAACTACAGGGGGTCTAGCAGGGGACCTGTGACGCACTTGAGGTGGTCCTGCACAAGACGTTCAAAGGACTTCATGACCACAGATGTCAAGGCGACAGGCCTGTAGTCATTTAGACCCGAGATTGTAGGTTTCTTGGAATGATGGTGGAGCATTTGAAACAGGATGGTACTTCGCACAGTTACAGAGATCTATTGAAGATCTGTGTGAAGACTGGAGCGAGCTGGTCCGCGCAGACTTTGAGGCAGGATGGGGACACAAGGTCTGGCCGGGCCTGCTGCTTTGTAAATCTTTTGTTGTTTGAAGATGCATCTCACATTCTGTTCGTGGATGGTCAACGCAGAAGTAAGAGGTGTGATTGTGGTCGGTGGTGCGGCCGGGTGGGTGGGGGGTGTGAAAGTGTCCTTTTCAAATCTGCAGTAGAAGGTATTCAAGTCGTTGGCTAGTGTGCTATTGTTCTCAGCTTTGGGGGATCGTCGCTTGTAATTGGTCAGCGATTGGAATGCATGCCAGACTGATTTAGAGTCATTAGCTCTAAACTGTTTTTCCAACTTTGCTGCATAGTTCCTCTTTGCAATGTTTATTTCTTTAGTCAGCTGTTTTCTTGTTCGATTATACAGGGCCATGTCCCTGCTTTGATATGCGTCCTCCTTCGCTTGGCGAAGTTGCTTAAGTTTGGCAGTTAACCACGGCTTATTGTTATTGAATGTACAAAATGACTTTGTTGGTACACAAACCTCTTCACAGAAACTGATATAGGATGTGACAGTGTCCGTATATTCATCCAGGCTGCCATCTGAATTTTCAAAGACACTCCAGTCTGTGCAGTCTAAACAGCTTTCAAGTTCCATCTTTGCTTCATTGGTCCACTTTTTCACTGTTTTCACTGTAGGCTTCGCGCATTTAAGTTCTTGCCTGTATGTCGGTATTAAGTGAATTAAGCAGTGATCAGACGAGCCCAGGGCTGCACGAGGTTTGGCACGGTATACGTTATTTAGCGTAGTATAGCAGTGGTCTAAAATGTTATTTTCCCTGGTAGGACAGCTGATGTGCTGCTTGTATTTAGGGAGTTTGTGGTTGAGTTTAGCTTTGTTAAAGTTCCTGAGAATAATGAGGGGTGAGTCTGGGTGTTTTGTTTTTTCAATTTCGTTGACTTGTTCGGCGAGCGTTAGCAGTGGGGCGTTCGTGTTAGCTTGAGGTGGAATGTAGACACCAGCCAGAATGAATAATGTGAACTCACGAGGTGAGTAGAATGGCTTACAGTTCAAAAACAGCGACTCCAAATGTGGGCTGCCTGAAGGCAGGTGCCTGGCCCAAGTGATGCTGATTGCTGGGGAGAAAAGAGGGGGAGAGGGAGAGACAAGGCGCAAGAAGCCACCCAAGCTCCAAAAATTGAACTGCAGGGCATGGATCATGACAAAATAGCTCCACCGTTCTTTCACCAAAACGAGATAAGTAGCCTTAAAAGAAGTAAAAAGAAGTATCCTTTGTGGCGCACGACTCAATATAGTGGAAGAGTGTGTAAATTTACTGTACATGCATGCGAGCTCCAGTTTGAAATTTTCTTCTGTTGTTTAAACGAGTCTGTGCAGCATGTTGATGTCATTATTAATGATGAGCTAGAAAATTGTTCCCATCTGTTCAATAATTTAAGGACAAACACAATGTAACATTTCAGCAGTTGTATTATGGTAATGCTTCAGCAGATGAACTTCCACAGATCTTCTTACACGACACTTGACACATCTGTTGAACCTGGTGGGTCACTTCCTTGCTCAGCCCTAATGCAAGTGGTTGAGAAATGAAAATAATTACATCGATTTGCACATTTATCTTGATGTGCAGTAAAATGTAATTGTTACTTCCTTGCTCTGCGATCGATGCACCCTTGTTTTTGAACTGACACCCTTTATATTGCATTGACAGATGTCAATACAATATTATAGACCCACACCTTGCTATTTCCGCTTTACACTCTCTACCAAAAGCTTCATGCTGCATGCTAACAGAGGAGCACTGGCGTCTTTGACATGGTGGAAGAAGAAACTAATTCATATATATATAAATAAATGAGGTGCATTCTCCTGAGTCAATTGCTACAGAAAACTTCAACGGCAACTTCAATTCCTCTGTTTTTGTTGTATACTGAAGACATTTGGGCCTCAGATCAAATGATGGACATGAGACAAAAGTCCAGAACCACAGCCTCCACCCCATGGCATTTACATCCAGATGCGCCAAACAAATCCGGACAGAGCACCTCCTGTTTGAAGCCACCCACTTTTCAAGCGAGCAAAGCATTGGAACAGACATTAAATTAACAAAGGAAAACTGTAAAATATGTTATAAAAAAATGTTCAAGCTTTAGGTGGGGCTAAAGCCTGCTGTTTATGTGTTAAGGAAAAGTTATGACTCAAAGCAGTGGAAAAGAGTGAGATGAAATGGTCCAACATTAACATGAGAACCTGGCGCCTATCCCAGCTGACTTTGGGCAAGAGGTGGGGTACACCCTGAACTGCCAATCGCAGGCCACATAAAGACAACTGTTTACGCTCACATTCACACCTATGGACAATTTAGTCTTCAAACATTCAAATAATTGCTGGTTCCAAGAGGGAGGGAGGGAGAGGGGGGGGAGAGACAGAGAGAGAGAGCGCGAGAGAGAGAGAGAGAGAGAGAGAGAGAGAGAAAGAACAATGAGTTACGACAGATACATGCAAGGAGGCTAGGTTTTTGTTACTCTGGGTGTCAGTTAGCACCATTGCACTTATCTCAAGAAAGAACTTTGTGGAAAGGTGAGCAATGGGCCAAGAAAGAATCAAATTTGTTTTTAATGTGGATCCAGTTTAAGGTGCAGATCCAAGATTTGCTTCTTAGCACTTTTGTTGACTTTCCATAGATAGGGCAGTTTGCAGCATTATCCTTAATTGCTTAAAAAAAAAAATACAAAATTGAATTCTGAGTATATTAGGCATATGGGTCTTAAACAGTACGGGGTCTCCGTCTCCGTCGTACTTTACGCTTCATGATGCGCCACACATTTTCAATGGGAGACAGGTCTGGACTGCAGGCAGGCCAGTCTAGTACCCGCACTCTTTTACTACAAAGCCACTCTGTTGTAACACGTGCAGAATGTGGTTTGGCATTGTCTTGCTGAAATAAGCAGGGGCGTCCATGAAAAAGACATTGCTTGGATGGCAGCATATGTTTCTCCAAAACCTGTATGTACCGTTCAGCATTAATGGTGCCTTCACAGATACCCATGCCATTGGCACTAACACAGCCCCATACCATCACAGATGCTGGGTTTTGAACTTTGCGTCCTTAACAGTCCGGATGGTTCTTTTCCTCTTTGGCCCGGAGGACACAACGTCCACAATTTCCCAAAACAATTTGAAATGTGGACACTTTTCCACTTTGGATTAGTCCCTCTCAGATGAGCTCGGGCCCAGAGAAGCTGGCGCCGTTTCTGTTGATAAATGGCGTTTACTTTGCATAGTAGTTTCAAGTTGTACTTATAGATGTAGCGCCAAACTGTATTTACTGACATTGGTTTTCTGACGTATTCCTGAGCCCATCGAGTGATATCCTTTACACATTGATGTCGGTTTTTGATGCATGCCACCTGACTGATCAAAGGTCACGGGCATTCAATGTTGGTTTACGGCCTTGCCGCTTACATGCAGTGATTTCTCCAGATTCTCTGAACCTTTTGATGATATTATGGACCGTAGATGATGAAATCCCTAAATTCCTTGCAATTGTACGGTGAGGAACATTTTCCTTAAACTGTTCGACTTTTTTCTCACGCACTTGTTCACAAAGAGGTGAACCTCGCCCCATCTTTGCTTGTGAATGACTGAGCAATTCAGGGAAGCTCCTTTTATACCCAATCATGGCACCCACCTGTTCCCAATTAGCCCGTTCACCTGTGGGATGTTCCAAACAGGTGTTTGATGAGCATTCCTCAACTTTCTCAGTCTTTTTTGCCACCTATCCCAGCTTTTCCAAGTTAATGATTGTTTGCTAGTGTAGTGTACTGACTAAAATGTGTTGAACTGTATTTGTTTGATAGGGCACGGTGGCCGACTGGTTAGAGCGTCAGCCTCACAGTTCTGAGGACCCGGGTTCAATCCCCGGCCCCGCCTGTGTGGAGTTTGCATGTTCTCCCCGTGCCTGTGTGGGTTTTCTCCCGGTACTCCGGTTTCCTCCCACATCCCAAAAACATGCATGAATTGGAGACTCTAAATTGCCCGTAGGCATGACTGTGAGTGCGAATGGTTGTTTGTTCCTATGTGCCCTGCGATTGGCTGGCAACCAGTTCAGGGTTTACCCCGCCTCCTGCCCGATGACAGCTGGGATAGGCTCCAGCACGCCCGCGACCCTAGTGAGGAGAAGCGGCTCAGAAAATGGATGGATGGATGGATGTATTTGTTTGAATTGCTGTTGTGAAAACTAGTTAAAAGTTTGTTTGGTTCTTTGTGTGGATGGATACTGGGGTGTCCTGCGTTCCGAGGGGTCTGTGAACATTTCAGGTTTTTTTTTTTTTTAATGATTGATTGAAGGGGTGGTGCGTCCAATGGGATTCGGAGAAGGAGGTGGGTCGTAAAGAAAAGAGCGGGAGATGGGCGAGAGAGAAGAGTTTTGTTTTGGGAGGGGTCTGGACCTGGACTGTTTCAACGCGAACGGATTTGACTGTTTCAACGCAAACGGATTTGACTGTTTCAACGCGAACAGATTTGACTGTTTCAACGTGAACGAATTTACTGTTTCAACGCGAACGGATTTACTCTTTCAACGCCACGGGTCCTGCCTGCTCAACGCCACCGGGCTGCCGCTTCGACGCTATGGGATCCAGTCGCTGTGCCTACTGAAGCGTTTTGAGGGCGCGTTACTACGGCAATCGGTTTGGATTTCTTTTCACCAGTGAACTGAGGGTTCAACGGTTTTGTGAGTACTGCCAGTGAGGGCTACACTAAAAACAATAAAGTTTATCAGTTTGAACATTAAATATCTTGTCTTTGTAGTGTAAATCATTGTATTATGTTTTTATTTATGTTTAACTCAACGTCCCAACTTCATTGGAATTGGGGAATAATGTGAAATACTTAACCACAACGACATGCACTCGGGCAGGGATACAAACCAGCGGTTGCAAGGTTTACACTTAGGCACTGCGTTACGCCACCCATTGTCAGTCAAAATTACATTCACTGGTAGGAATTTTTCTCACTCCGATGGCGGAACATGAAACAGATGTTAATAATAAAAATAAAGCCTCATTCATACTTAATTTGCATTTCATCAGTACCTGCTGCCGACTTATAAAGTGTAACAGAGTAACATCACCTAATGAGCTGAATGAAGTTGGAGAGCAGTTTGTCTTAAAGTGTAACAATAATGTATTAAGAAGGGACCTGCTTCAAATTGAATCTAAACTATGAGCAAAAATCAGGTACACACAATTAGAGGCTTTTTTCGGGTTACAAACAGAATCACAAAACAGCTGCTGTTTGGCTGAACCTGACCTGGGATCTGACCGAGCACCACTGCATTATAATACTTCTGTTTCGAAATTAGATGCACATTTTTTCTAAGGCGCCCGAGGGACCATTTGAGTCTTATTTTCTGTGTATCTTTTGTAAACAACCAGCTTTATAAATCAGTCTGCAGCAGCTTGTGTGGTGGTCTGCGGCCAGAGAGCGTAATAATCCGCGACCTCTATGAACAGTTGCCTGGAGACGGTTGTGACCTATCTGTGGTTGTGTGAATGACCGATGTAAAGAGAGCGAGGATTGTGGAATGTGGAAGAGAGACCAGGTTTTTAATTGTTCAAAGAAAATGAGCAGAAAGAGCAGAGAGAGAAAGAGCGAGAGAGAGGAGGCGGCAGCAAGGGAGGAGCAGAAAGGGCGATTATTGTGTGAGCATGCTTCTGATTGGTCGGACGGGTTTGTGTGCGTTTGTGTGGATCTGTGTGTGTGCATGTGCGTGTGTTTGAGACACACTGGGGGGGATTAAGTCTGCATCACGTGGTTCGTTTAGCTTCATTTCCACACACACTAACTGACACCCTCATTTTTAGAGGGCACACACACATAAAGTGATCCTCCCACATCCACACTCACAGCTGTTGATACTTCTCTCTCTGGTGAACGGCTAGGAGCCCTGCAGGAAGCTGAGGGAGAAAGCAGCTCTGCAGTTTGCTCGTGGCGCCACCAGAGAGCATCTACATGGAGGATCTCGATTGACTGACTTCACTGATTTGTTTTTACAATTACTTCCTGGTTTTCCCTTGGTTCATATCCCGCTTTTTCTCTCACAGAATCTCTGTTGTTCTTACTCCGAATCTGTGGGAGTTTATGGCAGATTCCTCAACGCAAGTTAGAGAGGAAAAAGAGACATGTGCTTTTTTTGTGTGTTTTGCCACCTACCACGCCAAACGATTCTCTTTAATTCACTGATCAAGGAGGAAGTAACAGGTTGGTTGGGATTCCATATTTAAATCAGCTTTGACTTTCCCAGTACACTGTCCTAGAACTGTCTGCTAGAGTTTATTTTACCTTGCGACATTGTACATCAATGAAGCTTAAACGTGTCTTGTGTTGTGTTGCACCACAGCTGCAACTCCCAGTCATTCCATCCCTGTGACTGATTTTCGATTTTAGGGGAATTCCATGGTAGTACGGTTGCTTGGGCCCTCAGTGCTGCACTATAAACACACTTGGTGCTAACTGTGCAGTGAGTGTGAGTGCCAGAGGAGATTAGCGCTACTTATTATCTCATGTGTGGAGTCTTTATGTGAAGGGTGAAACAGACGGGATACCTTGGGTTCACGGCACCACCCAAGCATTATTTTCTGAAATACAAATAAATGATTCAGAAAGGCTTGCTTGTTGCACATGGAACCGCCTTATCCAAGTGGAAAAACAGACCTGCATGCTATGTGCGTGTGTTTTTTTTTCTCGAGTTAAGCTGTTGAAATTTTGGCCCACAGACTGTCCTCCAGTTTCACTTCTAGCTCTGTCATGTTGCCATGCTTAAATGTAGAAACACGCCCCCTCCCGCATATGTTTGTGTGTGTGTGTATGTGCATGTCGTGGACTGTAAGTCTGTGTGGATTTTGCATGTGTGGATATAATTAGCTGCCATAGAGTTTCTTTCCTGGTATTGTTAATGGTGGGGTTGTAACGTAACGCACAAGGCTGTCTATATTTAGAGGTGGCAGCCATAAGATACGAAAGCAGTCATCACACTTTGGTGTGTCCCCCAAGCATGAAAAAGGTATGTGAGTGGAGGTTTTGTCAGCCCAGTGCCACTAGTGATGGCTTGAATGGCAATTAGAAGAACAATGGCCTCCACCAAGGCAGACACTGTCCTAATTTAGCTCAGCATCAGATTTTAAACTCTCAGACATAACCACATTCTGCTTATGTCTTTTTTTTAAAAACGTATTTTTTCTTAATATTAACTGATGAAAATCTCGTGGGTGCGTGCGTGGGTTTTCTTTGGGTACTCCGGCTTCATCCCACATTTCAAACTCATGTTTCAGGTTCATTGAAGACTCTTGTTCATAGGTGTGAACACAGATATGTATGGGTACATATGACACGCCCATTTTGAGCTCTCTGCCTATGGCGACGCTAAGCTAAGAGATCATAGTCGCCCGCGCATTCAATGTGTATGGATGGCAAGAAAACCAAAAGACCAAGGATGTTGGCACATTGTGCTGCATACGGTTGCCTAAAACGCCGTATAATTGCGACAAGGGAACTGGGACTACCTTTCACATGTAAAGAAACATTTGTTGTTTCTTTTCAACTGTTGTGTATTGATAGCTTACGCTTTGGCATTGACAAAACAGTAACCCTTGTGAAAATCGGTTGAGAAATGAGCAAGTTACAACCTAATTTCAGTATCCATGGAATTGACGACCTCCCCAACATGGCTGCCACGTAGGCACGTTGGTTAGCTAGGCTACTACAGTGCATTGGCGTATCTAATGTTCATATCTATGGGCGTGAATGTTCATGTGATTGGTGTTTTTCCATATGTGCCTTGAGCTTGGCTGGCACCTAGTACAAGGTGTACTCCGCCTCTCTCAAAATCAGCTGTGATAGTCTCCAGCTCACCCGTGAACCAAATGAGGTTACGCGCTAAAGAAAGGATGGATGGACAAAAATAAATGAGAAAATAAGAAATATTCCCTACCCAACAGTGGGTATTTTTTATCTTTATCCAGATCCACCCAACAGTGGGTATTTTTTATCTTTATCCAGATCTGCATTAAAATGTAATGGTGTCCTCCATGGTCAGTATCTCGCCCCTCCAAAAATTGTCAGTTGGTGTGTGTTAAAGTGGTTAAGTATTTCACATTATTCTTCTACAACCCCAATTCCAATGAAGTTAATAAAAACAGAATACAATGATTTGCAAATCATGTTCGACCTATATTTAATAGACTACAAAGACAAAATATTAATGTTCAAACTGATAAACGTTATTGTTTTTCGCAAATAATCATTAAATTGGAAAGTTATGGCTGTAACACGTTCCAAAAAAGGCTGGGACAGATGGCAAAAAAGTTGAGGAATGCTCATCAAACACCTGTTTGGAACATCTCACAGATGAACAGGCTAATTGGGAACAGGTGGGTGCCATGACTGGGTATAAAAGGAGCTTCCCTGAATTGCTCAGTCATTCACAAGCAAAGATGGGGCGACGTTCACCTCTTTATGAACAAGTGCGTGGGAAAATAGTCCAACAGTTTAAGGACAATGTTCCTCAACGTACAATTGCAAGGAATTTAGGGATTTCATCATCTACGGTCCATAATATCATCAAAAGGTTCAGAGAATCTGGAGAAATCACTGCATATAAGCAAGCGGCAAGGCCGAAAAGCAACATTGAATGACCGTGACCTTCGCTCCCTCAGGCGGCACTGCATCAAAAACCAACATCAATGTGTAAAGGATATCACCACATGGGCTCAGGAACACTTCAGAAAACCAATGTCAGTAAATACAGTTTGGCGCTACATCGGTAAGTGCAACTTAAAACTTGTCTATGCAAAGCAAAAGCCATTCATCAACAACACCCAGAAACGGCCCGAGCTCATCTAAGATGGACTTATGCAAAGTGGAAAGTGTTCTGTGGTCCGACGAATCCACATTTCAACCGACATCAATGTGCAAAGGATATCACCACACAGTTCAGCGCTACATCCGCAAGTGCAACTTGAAACTCTACTATGCAAAGCAAAAGCCATTTATCAATAACACCCAGAAACGCCGCCGGCTTCTCTGGGCCTGAGCTCATCTAAGACGGACTGATGCAAAGTGAAAAAGTGTTCTGTGGTCCGACGAGTCCGCATTTCAAATTGTTTTTGGAAATTGTGGACGTCGTGTCCTCCGGGCCAAAGAGGAAAAGAACCATCCGGACTGTTAAGGTCGCAAAGTTCAAAAGCCAGCATCTGTGATGGTATGGGGCTGTGTTAGTGCCAATGGCATGGGTATCTGTGAAGGCACCATTAATGCTGAAAGGTACATATAGGTTTTGGAGAAACATATGTTGCCATCCAAGCAACGTCTTTTTCATGGACGCCCCTGCTTATTTCAGCTAGACAATGCCAAACCACATTGGCTTCGTAGTAAAAGAGTGCGGGTACTAGACTGGCCTGCCTGCAGTCCAGACCTGTCTCCCATTGAAAATGTGTGGCGCATTATAATGCGTAAAATACGACAACGGAGACCCTGGACTGTTGAACAGCTGAAGCTGTACATCAAGCAAGAATGGGAAAGAATTCCACCTACAAAGCTTCAACAATTAGTGTCCTCAGTTCCCAAACGTTGATTGAATGTTGTTAAAAGAAAAGGTGATGTAACACAGTGGTAAACATGACCCTGTCCCAGCTTTTTTGGAACGTGTTGCAGCCATAAATTTCTAAGTTCATGATTATTTGCTAAAAACAATCAAGTTTATCAGTTTGAACATTAAATATCTTGTCTTTGTAGTGTATTCAATTAAATATAGGTTGAACATGATTTGCAAATCATTGTATTCTGTTTTTATTTATGTTTGACACAACATCCCAACTTCATTGGAATTGGGGTTGTAAATAACAATCAACCAACACTTTCCAGTTCATCTCCAAAATGTAATGGATTTTTCCATGAGGGAAGGTTTCCAGGATATCACCAATATGTATGGTCCTTTTCCATTATACACTACCTCATCACTATTGACAATTGTCAAAAGCAGGTACTGCCATGTTCTGTTTCCAGCCTGTGTTCCAAGTGTTCCGACCTGATAACAGTATGGTTGATAAAAAAAACGCTACTGGTGTTTTGTTTTTCCAAGCACATTTTCCATCTCTGTGTCACTGTGACTTTTGAAGATACATGGATAGAAATGACAAAAAAGAAAAAGAAAACACAAATGGACATTCTTTCTGTTGCTGCGCTGTGGCGCTTGACAGTGCAGTATTAGGCTATATACTGATCTCTACTTTGCTGCAGCAGCCCGTTTTCTTGACAGAAACTTTATTAACTGAGCACCCAGAACTGAGGTGGGTAAAAGCAGGTATATTGCTGCTTATTGTGTGTGGGAGATTGAGTGTTGTGTGTTGTCTGTGCTGCTGGCTCCTGACCAGCTCCAAATGTCATTGGAGCACTGATGCATGATGGGTGAACATTCCTGCTAATAAACACTAAGCTGCTATAATTGAGATTGAAGAGGGAGCTTATTCTGTAAATGAAAAGAAAATAAAGATGGAATGCAGTCATGCATAAATATCACTCAGGTCTGTTACAGTCAACAAGCATAATATAATACAACAGTGCAGCAAGTCTGTCATAAGGATGTTTATGAGAAGTTTTGTGTCCTTTAAATTGTTATTTTGGAGGCAGCAATTAGTGCTGCCGCTGCTGCTGAGCTGGTCTGGTCTTGCCAACCCCAATTCATTTAAATGGACCAAACACTGATTCAATCACCAGCATTCTGTTAATTGGACAAATTTACACTCATACATGCAGAAAAATTCTCTCGCTGTAGCTCCCATCTGTGGCAAAGGGCAGCAACACTAATAGGTGGCCAGACAAAAAACAAGAGATTCCCCGATGAGAAAGTTTTCATGGACGGCTTCCCCTCAGTTGAAGATGGCTTATGTCAGGCAGAGCTGTTGAAAATCAGTGAGCGGGGTGACGAGTGCGGTACACAAATGTCACGGGGGTTAGAGGTCGTGGTCACCTTGATTTGGGCTGCAGATCGCGGTCTCGCTCCTCTTGAATAAACACTGTCAGAGCCATTAATCTGCCAGAAATTTAATGAAGTTTCAGCTTCAATCACAACGTACCACTGTGCTCCAACACCATATTGTTTATGGCGCAGTTTATACAGTTGACACGTGTAAATATGACTGAATCTTTGACACTTAGAACCACCATAACCCCCCACCTCACTAAGGCTACCCACCCCCCTACCACCCCAAACAGTCATGCTGCCTCTGGATGTGAGCAGATTGAGTTCACGACGAGGACAACTGTCTATTGAGAGACACTGAAGAGAGAATGTAAAAGCAAGAGGAGGAGGAGGAGGGTGCTGCTGCCGGATTTGTTACACAACGCTGTGTGTGTCTGTGCATGAGTGTCTGTCCGTTATGACTTGTAGAGTTTAGGGGGCTTACTATATTTTGGTGAGGCTACAGCTGTTGTATTTTGACATGCACAATTCCACTCATTTAGCAAATTCCTGGAAATTGGTCAAATAACTCATTCTCAGGTATACTCTAATATCTATGCATCTGAATCATTTTATTGTTAGTGTGTGTCTGTTAGTCTTTTCCTGGGTTCAATCCCCGGCCCCGCCTGTGTGGAGTTTGCATGTTCTCCCCGTGCCTGCGTGGATTTTCTCCGGGCACTCCGGTTTCCTCCCACATCCCAAAAACATGCATGGGTTATTTGACAACTCCAAATTGCCTGGAGGTGTGAATGTGAGTGCAAATGGTTGTTTGTTTATATGTGCCCTACGATTGGCTGGCAACCAGTTCAGGGTCTACCCCGCCTCCTGCCCGATGATAGCTGGGATGGGCTCCAGCACGCCCTCGACCCTAGTGAGGAGAAGCGGTACAGAAAATGGATGAATGGATTTTGTATTTATGGGCCATAAAAAATACAGCCAAATAAAAATGGTTATTATTGGCTGTAAATTTCCCTATTGTGGGACAAATAAGAATTCACAAATTTTATTTTAGCGATTGCTATCTGCAAATGCGCCTAGTAAGGAGAAGCGTCTCAGAAAATGGATGGATGGATAGTACACGTGACAAATTACAGTATAGTTTTTCTGTTTTAAAAGTTTCTGAATGCATGAACAAATAAAAACAAATAGAATTCATGGTCATTGTTGCGGAAACAACTATAAAAAGAAGTTAAGCAGTTTTCTTTAGCAAAAAAATCAGAAGAAAATAGGATTGTTTTCATTCTGGAGATAAATATGTTTTAGTTTGGTACAGTATTTAGTTTTTTTTTTTTTATTATTTTGTGAAAAGTTGTTCAAGGTACCAATCTAACTGACATGTACCCCTTTTTTGGTTACTAACCACAATGGAATAGTATTTATAATTACTGAATAATAATTATTGGATGAATGACAGTTCATGATGACCAATACTGGATGGCTAAAGGTCCTAATGGTACAAAACCGACGCAGTACCACAACATGCCAAATTTTTAGCACATACAAGACGAATGTCTCTAGCTCTTTGCTGGGTCTACAAATCCTAAAATGACAATGCGTCACTGTTTAGTATTTTCAGTTGTAATTTTTATTCAAAGATCATTAACTTCAAAGGAATATTCATGCCAGGATGATTAAAAATTGCACCAGAATGTCCAAGGTTTTCCCAAAAGTCTCCCCCATAGGTGAACAAGAGGGTGAATTTAATATCAGGTTTAGGTTATATAGGTTATATAACCAAGTTATCCCTTCACCTTTGGTTTAGGAGGGAAAGTGGTCAGCTTGTATTCATTTTGGTAAATTCTCACCAAATGGATTATTTCCTAAATGTCTTCCTCTTGTTCCTTCCGCCCTTTGAACCAAGATGCCATCTGGCAGAGCTCACATAGGCCCCACCCCTTCCCTAATACACTAGCAGCTTATCCTCAGCTACAGCAGCCACTGATGCAATTTTGTATATTCTGTCTGGTCCTCTCCCGGTCAATGACTGTTCATCTCCTTACGCTCGTTAAGGAGGTAACTGTCAGCTACATCAGTTTTCTTGTTGTTTTCTGTCTGATAACGCAAAATTGGACAATTTCCATCAGCATCGTTTGACATGACAAGCACTTTCATTTACTGTATTTCTTTTTTTGTTGTTGTTTTTTGTTTTGCATTCTCTTTAAAATTGTTGTATCCTACAGTGTCAGCTAATCTGGCATACAAATAATGAGCATGCTCAGTGCTGCGTCAGTGTGTACCAGTGAATGTCTTTAGTGGGTCTGCAGTGTGACACATTTGTTTTGTATGCTTTATAAGTTAATCAAATTGGAGTGCAGATTTGATTTAGTACTGCCATGTATAACTGAAGATGCCAATAAAACTGAAGAAAATTAAATTAATTAGTTTTGTTTTTGTTTTGAATTTTTTAGATGTACTTTCTGTTGGCAGAGTTGTTTAGAAAAGCTGATTTATATTTGTTTTAAATATTGTTTTCAGTGCTTGTTTTGCTTGAAATTCTGTGTGACATATAAGGGAACAACATTTTCATGGTTATATTCTAACCAGTCCACCTCTCTTGATTTCCTCAGGTGTAATTCAGACCGGCAGCCATTCGGTGAAGAAGTGAGGCCAAACAGTAATGAGTGTGGACAGCCACCAGGGAGTTGTGACCACCCCTCCCCCACCCAGTGGTGGGACTAGAGAGCGCTACTTTGATCGAGTCAATGTCAACGATCCGGAGTACCTCAGAGCCAGGAACATGTCGGCCGACCTCCGGCAGGACTTCAACATTCTGGAACAGAAGAAACGGGTCACGCAGATATTACAAAGCCCTGTAAGTTATGATAACCTTAGCTTTACCCCCCTTCAGCACACTGGACACCTAAAGTCTGGTATGCTTCTCTTGTGTGAGTGCACTGATACATGCCCAAGTATAGTCCATTTCCGCTCATCTGGTACGCTTAGAAGTGGGCCGGCACGATTAGCCATGTACACGCACATAAAAGCGTGCAGTGTAAATATCATATAATTATGAATAAATAGTGCAATAGAAATACACATGGTTAACACATTCGTGGCCAGAGGGAGACAGGATAGAGAAGGGAAATCTAAGGTCAAGTTCGGTACTGTTCGAATGGCTAGTGTGAGTACGCCCAAAGACAAATTTAACAAAATGATTATGTACATATTGGTGAATCAGGCCAAATAGCATCTAAATCTCATGGCAGACCACCAAACAAAAATTTCACAAAAGGTAAGAATTATGAAATAATGATCTTGTCACAATTTACTTAAGAATTTACCGTGAAATCTGGATCTGTTTAAAGGTGCCATATTTTACCAAATCAACTTTTTTCTAGTGTTTGGGATATAATATTTGCTCTATGGTGCCTCAGGAAACTAAAAAAAACTTAAAACTAAACTAAATTAAACTTAAAATCGTCTACGCATTCCTGAGTTCCAGACGTTTTTTCTGCCGAGAGGCCCGAAATTAGGTCATTCGAATTTCTCAAGCTTATCTCCGTCTACATTTCCGCTACCGAGCCAGCGCTGTCAGCATAACAAAAACTTGTGATCTCACAAGTGGGTCTTCTCCACGGAGGCAACCAATCACAGGAAAGTGGGCTGTCTTACCAAATATGGATAAAGTGGATACAAAACTGGGTCAAACAGAAGTAGCTGTCAGAGGGGCCTTTTCTGGACACATGGCAAAACCAAGCTGTTTTTTTTAAATGAAATTGACACTTTTATACTTTTATATTGGGAACTTTAATTGAACACAAAGCTGATACGTGTAGGAAGGCATGACCTATTCTGTTGTATGAATGGCAACAGGGGATACACAGGTTTTATTGTACCTTCAGCCATCTAATGGAAGAGCATTTCATTGTTCCGCCAGTCGCTATATGTTGCTGGCTTACATAGCAACAATACAAATATATTTGTAATAAATCATGTGGCCATAAATGAACACATTTTGGGACAAATTGATTGAAATTTGATCATTTCCTTCAGCACCCCTGATTATCACTCATGCCACACTAGTGTCTCACGCCAAACTGGTTGGGAATAACTTCAGTACATCGATATTGTGAAAATGATTCCCTTTCACAGAAACATGACATAAATATCTGAGGACATTATAAAACATTACCATGCTAGTAGTTGGCAAAGCCATTCTTTGTAAACAAACACTACAAGCATGGTTTAGAATTTGGCATAATGTAAGTATTGTTACTCAGTTGGATGCATTAGTTGTAAATGTACACTTTGCTGGAGAAACACTCTAAGCACAAATGCAATTTTTGTTTTGGCTGGAACACACTTGTAATGTGACATCCATGCCCAGACATATGTTCTCCATTTCCACAATCGCCTGCTTTCATTGTTTACATGGAAACGACAACTGTTGTTTTCTAAAACGTCCACTGCTTTCAAATGTTTGCTTTTTTTGGGCTCTAAAGCACCATTGTCATGTCAACAAATGGCCCAAATAAAGATACTTTTTAAATCTATTGTTAGTCAAAGCCGTTTAACCGCTTTTAACAGTTTTTTTGTATGATGTACTGCAATGCATTCAAAACGACATGTGACAGCTTTAGTGCGAAGAGGACACAAAGTTAGTTGGTAACGGACACCTAAAAAACATAGATGTCTTGTTTGCACAGTTGAGTTGCATATTTATCACGAAACAAAATGAAACAGATACTTAATACATTCACATGCAATATACTCTGAAGCCCAGTTTTCCACAAAGTGGTACAGTTCTATGCAGATTTGATTTTCCATTTCAAAGTATTGAAGACTTTCCATATGGTTACCTATGATTGGCTAGCTCACAACTGAGAGGGTTTAAAGCTGTATTTGTTTCTAGATAATGTTAGACACACCATTGTACCATGTTGTGTTCCTTTTCCTTGTTAAATTCTATACAAGTTACTTTGAAATGAATCCTTTCAATGTCCCTTTATTTTTTATTTTTTATTCAGTGACAATGAGAGCCGAAACATGGTTTATTGAAACATGGCAAACTGAACTGACCTATACTGTTTGGTGGATTGAGACATAATATACAGGGCATACTATACAGGTCCTTGCTATTATATGATAAACCCCCTTAATCGGTGCTGTGGTCTCGCTTCAGAACCATGAAATAACTGAAGGGAAAAAGAATCCCGGAAGACCTAATGGAAAACCAGATGAACTCTTTCCAAACCTACACACTAATAGTTTGGATAAGCACTTGCTACGGACTTTGCCCTTTTTCTGCGACCCATGGGTTTAACAGGTAGGTTGTAGCATTTTCAGCAGAAATGGCTCAACGGAATGTCAGTGGCAGGCTAAGACCCTAATAGAAGCACCATAATATACCACACCCTTGCTCAGCTCTACCTCCAGAATTCTTCAAGTGGCCAGCAGCCCTCATGCGGGGTCAGGTTTTGCTGCCGTCGACAGTTTAGTGAGGGTAGGGCATATTCTTGCCAACGCTCGTAATGATGTTGTTTGCTTTTCTATCCGTGGAGGTCCAGATTCTTGAGAATTACATGAGGTTTACCAGACAAACTCAGATAAGTACTGGAGGTACAGTTTGTGATTTTGGAACTCCAAGGATATACATTTGCCAAGTATTTAGTAAGGCACGCAAGTTTGTGTAAGAACACACAGTTCGAGGGTGCTTTGTAAGTGAATGCTGCAATTCCAATAGTTTGCATTTCATAAACAGCAGACCATGTACACATGGTCCTAGGGTTGTTTTGTCTCCTTATTGTCCCCAGATTTGATTGCATCCCAGGCAGGAACTCCATGGTAACACTCATGAACCTATTTAAGCATAGTTTGGTGTTGTGTCTGTGCCTTGCGCTTTGTAATTTGCCCTTTGAACAGTTCACACCAGATTTTATGGCGATGTTACAACAAACCTGACCTGTCATTTCAGATCTAATAGTGTCTGTAATGTTTCTTCAGCGCTGTTGACTCAAAGCTGTTGTTCAACTGAAGTGCTCCTGGATGTTTGTAATAGGACGTTGCAAGTCTGGATGTAGCCATAATGCTCAAGTTTTCTGTGCATTCTTGTGTGTGTGTGTGTGTGTCTCCTTTACAAATGTGCAACTTGGGTCTCTGAGGCGTGGCAACAGTGAAAGATTGTTGGTTAAAAAAAAAAAATTAAAAAAAAAAAGCCACGCAGTTCGTCCGACGTTGGCTTGTTTACAGTGCATGTTGCGTACAATGCACGTCTTTTGCATATTAGCTTTAGTGAGGTGCGCGGCTTTGGTCAGAGACTCGAGGGGGTTGAAGGATTAGTAAAGTGAGGCTACATTCAAATCTTAATAACTTCCCCGATAGTGTGTAGCTGACTTATATCAGTGCAAACATTGCACATTCGGTATGCTTAGCCAAGTGAAATCCGATGCTAGTGCTGTATCAAAAATGTGGCCTTGACCATGATGAGCATCCAGACCCATTTCTCCGAATGCATATTGCACAGTGTCCAATGGACTGTTTGATGACATCATTGGTTAGCGACTATTTTCTCTGTGACATGACAAATCGTTTGTGACTGAATGGTCATGCACTCGGATGTTTTTATAGTCAGTCAATGGAGTTTTTGATGTCTTATCTAGAATAGGTCCTATGTCCCAAAGTGATTATTTTTCAGTCTCTTATACTCACTGTCATCTTTAGCAAAAATTAAAAAAACAACATGCTGTATGCATCAGGCGCTCAGTGGCCTCATTCTCACGATTTGTCTTCCTTTCTCAGTTTCTCCTTCTCTTTATGTTTGCTTTCATTCCAGTCTTCCAGGACTAGTGGACCCGTAGATTACATGCTTCTGGTGCTCAGATTGCAGGTTGCATTTAAAATCAGACCAATATAGACCAGGCTTGGACCGAGTCACCCATACCCTTCACGCAACTGTGTTTACTTTTTGGAAGTTGAAGTCTATAACGTTGAATCCTCTCATGGCCACACTGTCCGGATGAATAGACAACAGAGATACACTGACTGGCCACAACATTATGACCACTTACATAATATAATGATATCCAATTCAAGAGCTGTAGAAAATCTTCTGCCTTTACAAAGATAATAATGTTCTTTTTTGATTTCCAGTCAAAGAGGTATTAATTCATAATAATAATTAATATGTTCATAATTTTCATTATAGTTTGCAGTGGTGGAGAATTGTCCTGCGTCATACTAAGAACTTTTCTGTTTTGTAACTAATTAGAAGTACTAAAATTTTAAGATGCAGCTTTCATAGAGAAAAGCACATCCCTAATAGGTTATCAGTGGTAAACTGTTTAAAGTTATTAATTACATTAGTAGTTAACTTCTTTTTACAATTGATAATGTTTTGTTTTTAAATACAATGTGAGTTTCAACTGCGACACACCTTTTATTACATATTATATATATATATATATATATATATATATAATTACTCCTCATTCGTCATTACAGTTAAGTGTGTAAGGACTGTTTTGTAGTTAAAGCGTAAAATGGAAGGTTGTTTTCACACTTACGCGACAGTTATTAAGAACGTTAAAATATGATTTAAAACATGTTCAGTTAATTAATATTTATGATCCCATAGTTTAAGTGGAGAACAAAATAAGTTTCCATTTCTTGCCTATTAGGAAAGTTGTTCAACTTTTAAGATTCCATTATACTTTTCTATTTCTATAAAATGCTTACAGAAAATGTATTCCAACTGACAAGATTGGAAATAGCACACACTACTGTGTGTAAAAGTGTTTAGTTTAAACATACAGTACATGATGTTGAATACTGGATATGTGTGATGAATGTTGTCACCAGTTTAAAACTAAATAAGCCCTAATAAAAGGGTAAACTAATATCCTTTATAGAATGAATGCGTCTAGTTTGTGTGCTCTTTTTTCCAACGTACTTGATTTACTCGCTAAATGGAGCAAGATGATTTGTTTGACATTTCCTTGAGGGGGTCTGAGAGGCTTTTTTTGTTTGCTTGTTTTACTTTTATAAAATAAAAATAAAAAACTTTTTTTACATATATGCAAAAACTTTTTGCTTTTTGCTTTTTTTTTACATATATGCAAAACATTTTTTTTTTTTTTTATGCAGACCCTGGCAGCAGATTTGCAAAGCTAAGGTCTCTGTATTTTGGCTTCTGAAAACTAGTTAGCCATCATTTGCTCTGTGGTCTAAAAGGTCAAAAGATCAGAGCGCTTGAAATTGAATTTGAGTCACAGTTTCTCATGCTACTTCTATTTTCTGGGTCTCTGAACATCTTTATCAGGCCATCTGAATGGTTTCTCACTTCTCCTGCACTTTTCCAGTATGAGGAAGCTAATGTTTATTTACCCATACCTCAAGGTGACATTACTTATCCTAATTTGCCTTAATCATTTTATTTCAAATAAAAGGAAGCGTGAATCTTGTCCGCTTCCTTTGCCACTAGCCAGCAAGCACAAGTGGATAATTGATGTGCTTTGGCAGCTTCTGCCTTGCGTGAGGCCTCATATAATGGCAGCTCTCTATTAGGTTTCTTCTTTTTCTCTTTTAAAGTCCGTATGGTCTCTTTGCTAGAACATTAGCAGTTGAACTTCTTCCAGAGATATCTTTTTAAATCCACTTTTTCTCGCAGAGCCAGCTGTTTCACTCAGGCATTTCTCAGTATCTCTTGGGTGATGAACTTCGTGAAAGCGCCACAGTGCCCACAGATTAGTGGGTAGGAAAATTTAGTTGAAATCTGCTCATGTGCAACTGCAAAGGCCAAGACTCAATCAAATGGTTTTGGTTGTTATAACAGATATTACTCCCATCTTACTTTGCCAGTTTCATCTCAAAATACACAGCCATACTGTATATGTTTAAGTACCATGTCATAGAACGCAACCAGTTTCCAGTAATTCTCAGCTCAAATGAAACTGGTACCTATGATTTGAATTACAGATTTTTAACTTAAGATCAAAGAAAGCAAACCATTTTACTCACAACATTTTTAACAAGATCCAAATAAAATTAACACGTTCTGTGGAAAAATAATGTATCACCGGTGCACTAAAAATGCCATCAAGCCACAGAAACAATATTTTGCAAAATATTATTATTGTCATCAATTAAATGACTAAACTTAACTGACAATGTTGTAGTAGCGCAAGACATCATTTCCACCAATGTGCATTTAAAAACAAGCAGGATGATATTTATGAAGCAGGAACCTGTTTCACAGATGTGTTCATAGAGGTCAAATTGGCGTAATCGATAGCGCTGCCAGGCCTACAGGCAGACACTCTCCTGCTCTGTAACACTGTCACGTTGTTGGCTTTTGAGCAGCAATTGTGCTGCTTACATAACAGACTGAACTGGGTCCCAGAAAGTATTAGGGAAAAACTGTTTTATTCATCTTTTTGTGCCTTATTGAATATTATTATTGATGTTTACTTAAAACATAGCTCATTGTATTCTAGCTAAAGTCATGTTTGTCATAATAAATGGGAAAGGAACATTGTACGATTAGTACTATTATTACTCATTAGTGGAGGCAAAATGCTCAAGACCACGCTATCCGAGATCAAGACTTGGCCAAGACCAGAACTCACCATACAAGTACAAGACCAAGACTTATTTGAGCCGAGACCTAGTCAAGACCAAGAGAAGCAGAGACCCAGACAAGACAAATACCATAAAATCAATTTTAAAAACCATGACAAGCTTGAACAAAGAGTCTCCACTCTTTACATTTTCATTTTCTTTTAAATACATTTAACAGCCAAAAACACAGCGTCTGCAACTCTTTCAAAGCACAACATGCAAAAATATCAAATTGTGATAATTTTTTTCAATAAATTATTGCAAAAAATAAATTTTTCGATTTAAAAATGAAGTGCAAGTGTAAAGCTAGTTTACAAGTGCTGCTAACAGTACAAAGAACGGAAAAATAGCCAATTTAGTTGATTTGGCATAAACTACAGCCCAAGTATGATACTGTTAGGCAAAGGCAATTTAAGGTGTAATTAAAACCTCTTTTCAGAAATAGCTCAGAAAGACAAAACTAGATTTGTTGGTGTTACTTACAGTTTCAGATTACCTGTGTTTTTTTTTTTTTTTTTTTCCCCCTCTTGAGATGTCGGGTAAAGTCCACCATTGTCTACGCCGTTTCAGTGAGTTAAAGACCTCAGAATTTGCACACTGCAGAACATTTTCGTTGGCATTTTGTTTTACATATGAAGTATTTGTGGTTGAGGAAGCCAAATTTAATTACCATTGATGAAGCAGACATCTTGCTCCGGACTCTTCCTTGCTTAATTTCGTACTTTCATCTTGCACCTTTCACTTCAGGTGAGTCAAAAACACCGCGAAGGTTGCAGTCATTATGGGAATGGTGGGGGATAGTAACACAAGAATTGAAGGTCTTGCTTGTTTTACCAAGTGCTTTTCCTTATTATCACATTAACAAAGTTGAAGAATAGCAGATCGGTGCTAGTCTCAATGGAAAATCCGGCCGATCCAAGACCGAGCCTTTTGGGAGTCGCGTCCGAGACAAGACCAAGTCCTTCAAAATGTGGTCTCGAGACCAAGACTCGTGTGTTACAACACTAGCAAAACTGATGCCAGTCACTTTATATTCAGTGCAAAGCTGTTTCTGAGCTCCTAGTGATTGTGGCATTGTCATAATTCATGTAATACAAGTTTGGGAAACACCTCATGTAGTGGTCTGGTAACAACAAGCACAGATGTCACAATGTGATGTAGATTTACCTGATGCTTTATGGTTATTGCAAACCTCATCAGCATAAACAAGTTTCTTGATGTTGTTTTTGTTGGGACAGCGGTCCGCAGGGTTACCCAAATAATGATAGATCCACTTTCAGCTCTGGAGGTAATCCGTTTGCAAGGGTCAAATCCCAGCTGTCATAATCTTCTTGAGAATGCAGTACTCACAAACTGTTGAGCAGATAGATGCCTGCTAGTGTATGTCTTTCTGACGTACGTGTGCCTTTTGAAAGGCTTCAAGCAGCTCTGAATCCTCAGTGCCTACAACTGATGATATTCTCTGACATAACATTAAATATACATGCACAATCTACTGTGATCAATACAAGAATGTTGAAAGAAATTGGAATGTGGACGGAGGCATGTGGAGAACATGAAAACTCTACAATCCTGAATCGAACCCTGAACCTCAGAACTGTGAGACAGGCATGCTAACCACTCGTACACCACAATAAACATTTTTTTAAATTAATACATTTACGACATTGTCAATAAAAACAGAATTTTTAAAAGCATGCTGTATCAGAACGTGTGCAGGTTCAATCGTAATGATTGCATTTGTTTTCCGTATTAACGAGCAGAAGTCCTCCAACACAGACCCAAAACATCAAACTCTACAGCTGAGCTTTGATTCTGCCTTTAGAACACTGACTCAAATGTAAATGTGATGGAAAAGAAGTGTCTTAAAGAGAGAACTGTCCGAAACAAAACCCTGAGCTGTCACAGTCAGACATCCGCTCTGAGTCAGTCACCACAGCAACACCACCACCAGGGACAGAGGAATGTTTGGCCATGGATCACACCCAGCAGTGCACCGGGACTCTAGGTGTTCCAATAGAGGGGGTTGCTCCAGTTTTCAAAAAACACAATCACATAGGCCTGTTCTGTTGGCAGAACACAAGTGGATGATCCTGTGGTTGGTGTGTTAGGTGCAGAGCTATGACTTAAAGTACTGCGACGTGGTGCTGAAAATCCGGCATATGATTTTTTAAAAAGTATTTATTTATTTATTTTTGACGAGACAGCGCTCTAGAGTATGACTAATTTGGTTGCATATGTGCCCTAACTTCTGAATGCTGCGGCTCTTGTACGTCCAGCCATATGAGGAAGAAAGAAAAAAAAAAAACCTCCACCACTTGAAAGCACAAACATGAAACCAATCATGGTCTCAAAACCAATTCGAGAGGGTGAAGAGTGGGGATCCTGATTGGCCGTTTCTATGGGTGTGTGTGTGTGTGTGTGTGTGTGTGTGTGTGTGCATGCTTTTGAAATGCGGCCACTAGCATAGTATAGCAAAGCATAGTTCAAAAGTCGAATGCCACCACGATGATGTGTTAACATTTTGGATTCAAGCCGGAATAACGCAGCCATCCCCCTAACACAAATGAGCTGGTATGTCGAATTTGTATGAAGTTGCAACAAAGACAACACAATTTAAAACCTCAAAGTGACAAAAGCCATCTTAAACACAACCATCCCACCCAATTTCTTCTGCTGGGAACAAAAAACACGGTGGGACATTTCCTGTTTCCCGTCAGCTTGCAATTATGAAACCCTTTCCCCAAGAATGCAAATACAAACGTGACAGCGTATATGTGTGCACATATGCTCACATTATATACAGTGGCGTGTACTCACTATCGTGAGAGATGTAGCCATTGAACATGTTGACAATGCAGCTTTTAAAGTAAAAATCATCAAAAACCGACATCAATGTGTAAAGGATATCACCACATGGACTCAGGAACATTTCAGAAAACCAATGTCAGTAAATACAGTTTGCCGGTACATCGGTAAGTGCAACTTTAAACTCCACTATGCAAAGCAAAAGCCATTTATCAACAACACCCAGAAACTCCGCCGGCTTCTCTGGGCCCGAGCTCATCTAAGATGGACTGATGCAAAGTGGAAAAGTGTTCTGTGGTCCGAAAAGTCCACATTTTAAATTGTTTTTGGAAATTGTGGACGTTGTGTCCGCCGGGCCACAGAGGAAAAGAACCATCCGGACTGTTATGGACGCAAAGTTCAAAAGCCAGCATCTGTGATGGTATGGGGCTGTGTTAGTGCCAATGGCATGGGTAACTTACACATCTGTGAATGCACCATTAATGCTGAAAGGTACATACAGGTTTTGGAGAAACATATGCTGCCATCCAAGCAACATCTTTTTCATGGACGCCCTTCTTTTTTCAGCAAGACAATGCCAAACCACATTCTGCATGTGTTACAACAGCGTGGCTTCGTAGTAAAAGAGTGTGGGTACTAGACTGGCCTGCCTGCAGTCCAGACCTGTCTCCCATTGAAAATGTGTGGCACATTATGAAGGGTAAAATACAACAACGGAGACCCCAGACTGTTGAACAGCTGAAGCTGTACATCAAGTAAGAATGGGAAAGAATTCCACCTACAAAGCTTCAACAATTAGTGTCCACAGTTCCCAAACGTTTATTGAATGTTGTTAAAAGAAAAGGTGATGTAACACAGTGGTAAACATGACCCTGCCCCAGATTCTTTGGAACGTGTTGCAGCCATAAAATCTTAAGTTAATGATTATTTGCTAAAAATAATAAAGTTGATCAGTTTGAACATTATATATCTTGTCTTTGTAGTGTGTGCAATTAAATATAGGTTGAACATGATTTGCAAATCATTGTATTCTGTTTTTATTTATGTTTAACACAACGTCCCAACTTCATTCAATCTTGAATCAAAACAGGCTACTTTGATTTACTTGTGCTGTTATTAATGTTGCTGTACTTTGCACTTTTTCTTAACGAACTGAAAACCAAATTGGCAGTTACAGGACAGTAACAGGCAACATGTCTATATTGCCTGTTCAGGCATTATTGACTATTTTAGTCTGTTTTATTCATATTTTTCTATGCAAGAGATTTTAGTTATTGTTCTACTTTACAGTGCGTTCAATATTGTTAGCGTTGGAATTAAAAGTTCTTAAAAACGATGTACTTGAATTATTATCCTCTTAATATTATATCAGTGGCATAAAAAACATCAACGATACAATCGTTTGTCGTGATAGTTTGGGGGAAAATCTATCATCCTAAGAGATTTGCTATCATGACAGGACTAAACAGAATATATTGAGCGAGAGCAAGACCAATGGACAACACAAAAATATTGTACCAACAGTATAAAAAATAGAGTAACAACTTGAATAAAAATCAGTAATATAACATGACCACAAAGCAAGAACCGTGATATTACTGTATCTGTGGCGGCACGGTGGACGACTGGTTAGAGCGTCAGCCTCACAGTTCTGAGGACCCGGGTCCAATCCCCGGCCCCGCCTGCGTGGGTTTTCTCCGGGCATTCCGGTTTCCTCCCACATCCCAAAAACATGCATTAATTGGAGACTCTAAATTGCCCGTAGGCATGACTGTGAGTGCGAATGGTTGTTTGTTTCTATGTGCCCTGCGATTGGCTGGCAACCAGTTCAGGGTGTACCCCGCCTCCTGCCCAATGACAGCTGGGATAGGCTCCAGCACGCCCGCGACCCTTGTGAGGAGAAGCGGCTCAGAAAATGGATGGATGGATGTATCTGTATTCTGTGATGATAAATTGCAGGGACTCATTGTTTCCATGACATGTGCATCCCAGGATTCACATGGTCTCAAATGTAAAATAATCTATAAATATGTACTTGTACAGGTTTAAAAGGCAAATCCTGTTACCCCTTCAGCCAATCATGTGTATGATTGTACATAAGCAGCCAATTAGCTTCCCTGATGCTGCCTTCCTGCATGTTGACACCTCAGGAGCATGACTAATCTGTGATTAAGTGCTGCTTGTGTCTCACTTCACATTCCCACAGTTATAATTTCACTTTCGTCTCTACATGTGCTCTAATCCGCCATCCCTCGCCATCTTTTCACGCAAGTTTGCGCACATGTGCCATCATTCATCCTGAAGTTCTGTAAAATGTGCGCATTGTCTTATCACATCATCTAATATCTTACTTTCCTAACTTCCTTTCCAGGCCTTCAAGGAAGAGTTGGAGACTCTGATCCTAGATCAGCAGCGCAAAGGGAACAACCCCACCGGACTCTTGGCCCTCAGACAGATTGCTGACTTCTTCATGGCGAGTTCAATGGCTGGTTACAACACTTCCCCACTTAGTGAGTACACATCGCCGTGTGACAGTCCACAATATAAACCGCAAGTCGACCACACCCAGAGTCCAACTGCCTTTTTCACACAAACAAAGAGTAGTCAAAGACACTTTTCCCTCTTGAAGGCTGATGTACTGATCTGGGCTCAGACGCCGGAAGAGCCATGCATTTTTTTCTCACTTTTGATCCTTTTTGAGTTATGACTTGCAAACTGCTTACAATCACACATGTGGAATGTGCAACTAAATGCTTATTCATTTTTAAGGGATCACAGCAGCTCATTCCAGCTCTTCTTTTTAAGTCAGTAAATCAAACAGGGCTATGGCAGTAAATGAAGTAGTAAATGATGTGTCCAATACATCACTGAAGGAAACGAACTACTTCACTCATCCTAAAACAGTTTTTTGCATGTGTTTTATTCTGGATTTTCCTGTTCAGGTTTGGGGATGGTCACGCCCATTAATGACTTGTACAACGTTGAAACAAGCACCATGGTGAAAGGAGAGAAGCTTACACGTTGTAAACTGGCCAGCCTCTACAGACTGGTGGACCTGTTTAACTGGGCCCACTTTGCCAGCTCCTATATCACTGTAAGACTCTTCAAAACATCATTTAGAGCAGTGCTCCCAACCTTTTATCCACCACAAAATGGTTCAGCTTCATGCAAGTACATATTTATTACAGACCGGCAAACAGTCGTCAACGGGGGTGGGGTGGTCGGCGCGCTGACAGACTTTACCGATCAGAACCTAATTGCCAACGGGCCGGCAGGGAGTGTGCCGTTTGCAACGGACTTTGCGATGATGGCGCTAATTACTGACGGGACGTGGTGGGGCGGCGCAGGGGCATTTCCTGCTCCTCGGGGAGGGGGACCAACTCCGAAAATGCTTATTGGTGGTATACTCCCAATTTTTGGGGTAATAATAAATAAATAACTTTTCCAATGCAATTTTAATGGGTGTCAATTATCGGTGTATTTTTGCTATTTGCGATCTTTCCCGGTCTCTTTAATAATAATAATAATTATAATCATAATCATAATTACTTAGATTTATATAGCGATCTCCAGCGATGGGGCGTTGCAGATCTCAGAGGGGGAGACAGTCCCAGAGGGTGAGGGCTGCCATGCTGAAGGCTCTGGCCCCAAAGGTTCGCAGGTGGGTGTTGGGGATGGAGAGGAGACCAAAGTTGGAAGCCCTCAGGTCCTGGGATGGGTGGACGGGTGGAGAAGGTCTGACAGGTACCGGGGGGCAACTACATGAAGGGATTTGTAGGTGAGGCGCTATCCCCTGCAAATAGCAGCCGGTACCAATGGACCAATGGTTGGGAGCACTGATTTAGAGTAAAGATGGGCAGGCCACTTATTTTTCATCAGGTATACTAGCACAATACATTACAAGAGTTATGTCGAAAAGAAAATATAAAATTGACTGCTGGGGACACTGTTTGGGTTCCAACTGACACCCACAATGTTTTCGCCACACCTGCATCTGCTGGATCTAGTGGGTCACTGTTCTGATGCAAGTGCACTGTTGGTGAAATTAAATTCCTTAATTTGCATCTTTTTATAAATCTGTACCAAATTTGATTGTGGGTTTTGTAGTTCTTGTAAAATCCTCTAACAGGTGAAAATACAAACCTCTCATGAAATTTATCCTTGGCAGAGGGAATGCCTAGTTTTGAGTGACACATTCGAAGAGGTACTAAAAACAGCACATAAAGTAAGGACATTTGTGTTTAGGTCTTGGTAATGAATCTTATACTGTTGGAGAGCTTGTTTATTGCCCTTTGAAGTGGAGCTACATTTGTAAGAAACGTGCATTTGTGTGATGAGCTTTAGAGTATGTGGTTTGCACCCCATTAAAATAGTAGTCAGATCTTCTCTGCCATTGCCAGTCAGCCTATTTTGCTGTTGCCGTTGACTCGTTTTGAGCTTCTGATATCCCCAGCATGAGCATGTGCCCTGCTACAGTGGTCAGTATCTGTTTGCGTCAAGAATTGGCATTTGCCACATTAGGCTGCTCTGGAGAGGGCCTGTGCGATCAGGCAACTTCAAGCCAGTGTCCTGCAAAACCAAGTTGCATTATTGTTTGGAGCAGTAATTCCCAATAGCAATTCTGCTGGAAGTATATAATTTCACTTAATTTGTCCGAAAATTAGTATTTATAATTTACAAATCTATTTTTGTTCGTCTATTCATGCAAGGGAGGTACAGCGTATAGTGAAATGCAGAACAATTAAATCCTCTTCCATTAGATGGCAGATGGTACTATCAACCTGTGTATCCATCTGAAGCTTATCATACACCAGAACAAGTCGTGGTTTCCTGCAAGTAAATAAATGGTACAAGGTACTTTTATTGTCAATTCTTCAATATGCGTAACACATACAGAGGATTTAAATTACGGTACTCAAGGGCCTGCGGTTCTACAAAAGACAGTACAAATAATAATAATAATAAAGCTAAATAAATAAATAAAAATAAAATAAAATATCAGCTTTGTGTTCAATTGAACAGGCCCAAATTTCAGATTGAGGAAATTAATTTGTGAGTAAACTGAGACAAGACCATTAAAACTTCAGTATTCATACTTTTTTTTTTATATAACATTTTTTCTTGGTGGTATGCCTTAAGATTTTTCTAATATAAAATAGGTGCCTTGGCTCTATGAAGGTTGGCAAACAGAAATAATAGAAATAATAATTGAAAAAATATTAGACCCCTTGTTTCTTTGTTTCTTGTTCATTTTTAATGCCAGGTGCAACTAAAGGTAGCTTTGTTTGGACAAATATAATGATGAAAATGAAAATAGCTCATAAGAGTTTAATATAAGAGCTGTTATCTAGCTCTAGCCATTTCTCATTGTTTTCTTCATATTAACCAAAATTGTATTTAATATAAAAATTAAATGTTTGTACTCTTCAGGTAAACGGCCTTTAGTGGTACCAGGGTTTATAATGAACATGAAATTGAATAAACAAGGGTGGGCTATTTTTAAATTTTTATTTTGTTTTTTTTTATGACTGTATACTGTATATCATACATATATTGTCTGTCACGTATGGGGAGAAGCTGGATCCAAGAGCAGGCGGAGGCAGATGTAAAATGATGAACAGTTTATTGAGGAAAGGAAATGGCAGTGGTCCTAGGTGGGTTGGCAGGTGGGAAAACACTGAGAACAAGGAGACACAGGAGTCAAATAAAGGACTGAGGAATAGAGTGACTTACGTGAGGTAAATGGGCTGTGGTACCGCTGGAAGTAACTGCAATACTTTGGTGAGGATTTCCTTGAACAGGCAGGCTTATATACCGGTAGTGATGAGGCTGATTGGAGACAGGTGCTGAAAACAGAGAGGGGAGGGGCGGGGGCGGGGGAGAGAGAGTGAGAGAGGCGCCCTCCCGGCTCCAATAATGGAACTGCAGGGCAGTATATGGCAATTTTCTATCCATCCATTTTCTGAGCCGCTTCTCCTCACTAGGGTCGCGGGCGAGCTGGAGCCTATCCCAGCTGTCATCGGGCAGGAGGCTAGGTACACCCTGAACTGGTTGCCAGCCAATCGCAGGGCACACAGGCACACAGCCAATCGCAGGGCACACAGGCCGCAATTGTCTATAGATGTACAATTTTATATACATACAAACACATACATATTTGTCATATGGTAATGCAGGCATATATCTAATTATTTTTCATTATTATATATATTATTTTTTTAAATGTTAAAAATTGACTACTTACATTATTAAAAAAAATTCAAGTTTATCATGTTTTGAATTAACAAAAATAAAGATAAAAGTATTTGAAGTTGTTTTGTTAGTTTTCAGTCTACTGCTTTTACTGATGTTTTGGATTGTTGCCGTGGTATCGTTTCAGCGCCGGTATCGAGGTACCTTATGCGGGTATAGTATCGAAGTCAGAATTTTGGTACCACTAATACATATAACTTTTTTCTTACCTCATCTACAAATGGCCTGACCCATCTGTCCGTTTTCAAAATGTGGCTCTTTAGCAAAAAGGTTTGCCTACCCCGGCTTTAGACTCAGCAGTAGTGTAGTACTATGAAGTTATATTTCCTGACCCTAATAAAGAAGGAAAGTACTGATTCATAGTTGTTAATTATTGTGTTGTCTGGGTGAATTTGTCACAACATTCTCCAATGTGTATTTTCTTACTCCAAAGGGCCGAGTCAGCAAAGAGCAAGATCACATCCTTATCATGCCCAGAGGACTTTCATTTGCTGAGGCATCTGCATCAAACCTGGTAAGACTCGACGGGACCTGGTGCCAACCTTGAAATACAGCAACTTCTTCCATTAAGATGAATTTCACCGAAAGGAGACATTTTATGGAAAATGTACGTTATATTTGTATACAAAATGTTTGGTCTCTCGAGTGCCTATCCACCCCTCAAGTGTGAAATTAAACAATTAAACAACAAAGTAAATCTTAAATTATCGGCCTATTTCTGAAAATGTGTCAGTGAACATTCTAGTCGACTGTTATGAAACTGTGGGGCTATTTAACATAATAACCACCCACACACGGAGTTTCACCACCAATGAATGACTTTGCAGCTAGGCTGGCCAAAGTTCCAGAGCGACAGAACCCCTTTGCTGTGATGATTGAAGCACTGTCCTGTCAAAGCCAAAAGGCAAGCGTTAACAAACATTTTTATACTATTAGCTTCTGACTATGATAATAGTATGGTTCTAATAATGTTCGGCTAAGTTGTCTATGTAGGGAAAAACGGTATTTGTGTTTGGGGATGTTATGCACCACACTGCTCCTCTAATTGACAAGTGTTTTTTTTTCAGTTGACTTGGTGATAAAATGCTGCATCCATGGGATACTTAATTGACTGCACCATGACATTGTTAGAGGGGAGCAGAATGATGCTGTTTGTGTTTGGAGATGTGTCCATGCATCACAAAACCACCTTTCATTGTCTTAAAGCTAAGGAAGCTCGCTTGTTTTCTACACTTTGAGCTCTGCTTCAGAATCAAGCATAAGCAATAAAACCCTTTGTTGGATAAAGATTCTTTGTTTTAACCTGTACTTACCCAATTTATTCAATTCAATTTATCTATGAGAAATTCCAGCTATTGGTCATAAAATCATGCATCCAAAAACTAGTGCTCTGTATTCAAAGCTGAAGCCAAATAATTTTTTTAAATCACTTTTAAGTTTGTATTTAGATATTTAGAGCAGTATGATAATGTAAGTGATTTTAATGACTTGTGGATGTGTGCATTACTTTATGTTAATGGCATAAAGTTTCAACATACAAATAAGTGGCCATATGTTTTACGTTTAAAAAAAACACAAAAGAGTTATGATACTAAAGGACAAAAAGTTTAAAAAATAACAACCAAAAAACAGAACCAATTCGTTAGACAGTGTCCTTTGGCTGAACTTTGCTTTTAGCAAACTTTCAGCATGAGCGAAGCACATAAAAACTGGCTGTTTATGTTAATAATTAACATCGTTAAATCGCCTTTGACCTTCACTGAAAGCAGGTTATGCATTACTGTTTTGCCGGATTAGTATTTTACTGCCTTAATTACTTGCTTTAAAAGTACATGGAAAATAGCAGACATCCCTCTCTCATATTTTCTGGTTCAGTATTGATGTTTTGTTTGTACGATATTAACATTAGCGTGACTATCCTTGCTCTGCCTCGCTCTCTGCTCTGTTTGCATTCAACCAATAAAGTAGCTTAAGTTGTTTGGCCTGCGGGTTTACATGGGTACGTCAAGGATTCAGACAGCCTTAAAATTTTCAATCTTTGTTATATTGTAGCCATTTGCTAAAATCATTTAAGTTAATTTTTTCCTCATTAATGAACACACAGCACACCATATTGACAGAAAAAACGGAATTGTTGAAATTTTTTGCAGATTTATTAAAAAAGAAAAACTGAAATATCACACAGGCATAAGCATTCAGACCCTTTGCTCAGTATTTAGTAGAAGCACCCTTTTGAGCTAATACAGCCATGAGTCTTTTTGGGAATGATGCAACAGGTTTTTCACACCTGGATTTGGGCATCCTCTGACATTCCTCCTTGCAAATCCTCTCCAGTTCTGTCAGGTTGGATGGTGAACGTTTGTGGACAGCCATTTTCAGGTCTGTCCAGAGATGCTCAATTGGGTTTGAGTCAGGGCTCTGCCTGGGCCCTCCAAGAACAGTCATGGAGTTGTTCTGAAGCCACTCCATTGTTATCTTAGCTGGGTGCTTAGGGTCATTGTCTTTTTTGAAGGTGACCCTTTAGCCCAAGAATGAACACTCTGGAGAAGGTTTTCGTCCAGGATATCCCTGAACTTGGCCGCATTCATCTTTTCTTCGATTGCAACCAGTCTCCCTGTCCCTGCAGCTGAAAAACACCCCCACAGCATAATGCTGCCACCACCATTCTTCACTGTTGGAACGGTATTGGACAGGTGATGAGCAGTGCCTGGTTTTCTCCACACATGCCACTTAGAATTAAGGCCAACAATTTCTATCTTGGTCTCATCAAACCAGAGAATCTTATTTCTCACCATCTTGGAGTCCTTCAGGTGTTTTTTAGCAAACTCCATATGGGCTTTCATATGTCTTGCACTGAGGAGAGGCTTCCGTCGGGCCACTCTGCCATAAAGCCCCGACTGGTGGAGGGCTGCAGTGATGGTTGACTTTCTAGAACTTTCTCCAATCTCCCAACTGCATCTCTGGAGCTCAGCCACAGTGATCTTTAGGTTCTTCTTTACCTCTCTCACCAAGGCTCCTCTCCCCCAGTTGCTCAGTTTGGCCGGACGGCCACTTCTAAAAAGGGTTCTGGTCATCCCAAACATCTTCCATTTAAGGATTATGGAGGCCACTGTGCTCTTAGGAACCTTAAGTGCAGCATAATTTTTTTTTCTAACCTTGGCCAGATATGTGTGTCACAGCAAACGGTTTGAATACTTATGGCTGTGTGATATTTCAGTTTTTCTTTTTTAATAAATCTTCAAAAATGTCAACAATTCAGTTTTTTTTTTCCAGTCAATATGGGGTGCTGTTGGTACATTCATGAGGAAACAAATGAACTTAAATTATTTTAGCAAATGGAGAGTGAAAGGGGGTCTGAATACTTTCCGTACCCACTGTACATGTATTGTTCAAGCACTGGCTTATGTGAACAGGTGTGTGTGATAATCTTGCAGAAACGTTCCCCCCATTGACTTGTTTCACGTTGATATCTCTCTTTCACTCGAAAGATGAATATACTGTATGTTCAGTATGTAAAGACAAAAGACAAAGTAATCCATCAATCCATTTTGTATAGCGCTTCTTCTGTTAAGGTTTGCAGGGAACTGAAGCCTATCCCAGTTGACTTTGGGCAAAAGCGGACGACACCATGGACTGGTTGCCAGTCAATCACAGGGCAAATATAGAGACAGACAAGCATTCACATTCACATTTACACCATCACTTAGTGGCAACTAATCCCACGCTGCCTGCACAAAGGTCAAGCGAGTGTTATAACACTACACCATCAGTGACACAAAATAGTCCTGGCATAGTGTTTGTTTGTTTTATGCAGGTTATACGAGATGAAGTGTCGTTTACCAGCACTGCTTGTCACAATAATGTGACAGTGACTAACTAATAAGAAGCACCACCATCTTTATCATAAAACAATGGGAAGTTATTAAAAAAAGAAGAAATAATTGTCTATGCGACATCTGTTTAGACTTTTTACATGAACCTTGGCTGCACTACAGAAGCAGTTAGCTGACTCAAGTCCAGGATTTATGCAGCAAATCCCTCACTATGTGCGGACTTATAGGCTACAGCATTTGTCTCTCTGTCATGTCTTTCCAATTGTAAAATAAATATTTCATTCAGAAGTTTTCAAAGAATAGGAATAGAACATAATAGAACAATAGCACACTTCTACAGTCTTGTTTATTTGCCTGTCATTACCAATGCTCATACTTGTTTGGTCCGTGCTACCATTTGTAGTTAAGAGCTATTAGAAAAACAAATGCCTCACATACAGGTCAAATAATTCAATTTGAGTGTTTGTCATTTTGTAGTTTGTTGCCGCTGTGAGTTCTGCTTGCATTTTTGTTGGAGGCTGAGATTAACAATTCTCATCTGCCTCACCTCCCCATGTCTGTTTGAGATCCAATGTCAAGTAGAGTTCACCTCAGCACTGAGAGTTTGGTTCCATCTCTCAGGACTTTTGTTTCCAGGCAAAAATAATATTAGAATTTAGTTAATGCAGTTGCATAGTTGCTGTTTGATCCTGACCCAAGCTCTCAGTTTCACATGAGAGGCTCTGTACTGTACATGAAAGTGGTCAGTTTGCTTCGTGACAAGACCCCCCCCCCCCCCCCCCCTGCCACCAACCGCCCACCCCCCGCCACCCGTTCTCTCGAGTGTCGTTGCCATTTTTAGGTATTTCTTATCATCACCATTTAAGCGTGTCACATTTAACATCTTTCTGACACGTCCTTTGACATCTTTCTTTATATTTAGACATTCCGCACATGTCACAGGGGGCCTCTCAGCTGTACAGTTGTGTGACTGAGCAGGAGCTACTGAAGGACATGGCAGGGCATAGTCAAATGTTACTAGACATGTGATGGAAGCAATGTTCCATTTTCTGACAGCTGCCTTTGTCTGATCATGTCTACATTATTGGTGGTGGTTGTGTCATTTGCTTTGCCCTATTTTTGAAAGATCAATAAATTGTGTGCTGATGATGCAGTTTGCATCTGAGTGAGCTGAGGTGAGACCAACATTTTAAAGCAATGGTGGACAAGCTCATCAAAGAACTACAAATGGAATACCATTTGTAGATGTACACAATATAAATCCTGAAAAATAGTCACCAAAACAAAATTTCAAAGAAACATGTTTACTACATCCATGAATTTTCTACTGCTTATCCTGTTAAGGGTCACGGGGAAACTGACTTAGAACGAGAGGCAGGCTACACGTTGGACTGAACACTAACCACAGGCTGGTTAATCTACAGTTACAGTTAGAGTTCCGTGCGAAAGTGGAGCATTCTCACTACTCTTGGCAGGTGTGGCAACAGACAATGTGAGCAGGTACCCTTATGAAATACAGAATGAGCTGGTGATAACCTCTGGCGACTTAAATATGTCTGGAGACCTCAGTACTTAATATATCTGCTTGTGCCCCAATCGAATTCACCAAAGTCGTGTTAGACCAGCTGGCAGTTAGACGTTGTCTGAGCAGGCGTATTTGGTTTTATTACATCCACTTGATCAACTGAGAGGTGTTGCTTGAGGATTAAAATACTTTTTTTTTTTTTTACTTGAACAGTATTTGATTTCATATAAAATTATTAATTGGTCTTTTTGTATTAGTTGTTTACATGTTTAACACGAGCATGTATTTTGAGTAACTACTGTATCAATGAATCATGTGTAACTACTGTATTGATGTACTATGTGCTGTACTAATCCATTATTTGTGCCTACAACACCCAAAATAGTCAATATGCAAAGTAATTTAGCATATGATCGCCAGCCAGCACTTGCCGAAATTGCGATCATCCAGTGATTCTGAGTTCATGACAACGACGGTTACCGCCGCCATCTCATTTTCCAGGTCACTCTGAGAGCAAGCGCATCGTCACATTTACTTAAAACTCCACAGAAAACAAGAATAATAATAGTGAATCACGTCCATCTAGTTTTCTATTGTGATCCGAATTCTATAAACGTGTGATTTTCAACGCCGCAAACACTTTTTGCAATCAGATTTGCACTATAATGAACACAAGGAACATTTTCATCTTCTTCAAAACTTGACTAAACACGAACGTAACGTAGATAACGTTAATGAAAACTCATCCCATAAGAATCTGAAAAGTATTCCTGTCAACGTCATTGCGTCTGATCAAATGAACGGTCCGTTGTCATTCTTTTTGTCGTTGTCTTTCGCCAGGCACTTCCACTTTCACTTTTTGCAGTCAATTTGCACTGCGCGGGCCGGACGAAATTGCTGCTAAACCAGATATGTCAAGCTCCCGGAAGTGGCTCGCGGGCCAGGACCTTGACATGTCTGGTTTGGATCGACTTTCTGCCACCAAATTGTCACTCTGCTGGGCGCATGTTCAAGGACACTCTCTCTTCTGCGTCAGAATGCCCAGCTAGGGCTACACTGGTCTGCCAATTTGGAAAACACACACAGCAAGCCTTCCGCTTGCACAAATATCAGGACATACCGGCATTTGCGCCCAGCCACAGAAAGCCATCTACAAAAATAGAGCCCGGAGTCTGTGTGTGTTTAACAAACTGAAGTGAATACGATTCATCTGCGTCCAGCTGCATGATGGATGCCCTTTTCTGTTGCTACAACCCACACTCACAGTTTGTGTTGTGAAAGAGAAACATGATTTTGTGGTTTTCTGCTTTATATCAGAACAACATGTGGTGGCAGTGCGTAATGCCTGGAGACCGGTTTCTGTTTGTGATTAACTTTTACTCAGATCTTGACATCTGTAGACACTTTGGTCATTGCTATTTCTTCCGCTTCATGCATCTGTCTTTTTGACCAGGTGTCTTCATTCTCTCCCTTTTGTCATTGTTAAGATTTTGCCTTGCAGGTCTTGTACCTTTCTGCTTAATCCCACATCCCTCCCAGTTATCCAATTACTGAATGGTAATAAAGTTGCCATACCACAAATATATCGTGTTGCAGGTAACAGTCTAGTTCATTTCCTGAGTAGGAGCTTGTAGATAAGGAATGGTTGATAATGTTAAAGATACTGTTTGTTTTATTGATTTTGGAGATGGATGTTTCAAGGTTTATCAGTGGAGCTGAACCCATTTTGCCGCTGTCACAGCTTTTTGGAAGACATTGGTGCTTCTCTGCAGGAGTTTTTGTCCTTTCATCCAGAAGTTCAGAGTCAGTGATGTTGGATTTAAGAGCGGGCCGATGGCTGACCATATATGTCCTAGTTCATCCCAAAAGTGTTTACTGGGGTTGAAGTTGGGTTTTTGTGAAAGGTTTTCCACACCTAACTCATCCAAGCATGTCTTCATGGACCTTGCACTAATGCACTGGTATCAGAAAATGGCCAATATGGTCAAATATGTATCGGTAAAATGAAGAATTAAGATTTAGCATTATTGGATAAGCTGTTATTATCTTCTGCTTGTGATATTTAACCATGTTAATATTGCCTGCATTAACTCTAGTTGCCTTCAAGATGATGACAAAAAAAGGTTGTTGACTCCAGCTGATCTCCTTGCTTCACAGATGAAGGTCAACATCATCGGTGAGGCGATCGAGCAGGGCTCCACCAACCTGAGCATCGACTTAGGTGGTTTCAGCCCCCACGCCGCCATATACTCCATGCGTCCAGACACCCGCTGTGTTATACATGTCCATACTCCTGCCATGGCTGCCGTAAGTTTGTTTACAAATCACTGGAAACCATAACAGTATTCCGAGACAATGATATAATTTGGTTAAATGTTGTGATTAGGAGAGCACATTGTTAAAACATTGGGCCTTATATGTTCCTTTAGAAACAGCACAATGTACAGTAGTTTAGTAGCTCAGTATGTTGGAGAGAAAGATCCCGTAAAGTAGAAACACAAAGAAACCAATCAACTAGATGTGCACTCAGTGCACAGACCACTGCCAAGGCTAAAATGTTGACAAAAGTGAGGGAAAAAAATCTGTGGGCGTGTCGAATGGATCCGCCAAAAGGAATCAAACATACTGAGGCGGTGATAGCTTATACGATGTAAAATACGTTAGGCGGCTCAACTTCAAAATGTAATGTTTTTTGTGGACTATAATTGCAATAATAAGCACACAAGTCAACTTACCCTCATTGTTGGTGACATTATGTCACAGCCGAACACAGCACCTGACAACAGTGGGGCGGTAGGAGGAAGCCCGGTAGTTAGACAGTCGGCACTGTCCCATTCACTTGTATCAAGTTACCCGCAAAGCCATGTTGTGTCTGATGAACGTTTACAAAACGATCCACTGTAAAATGCTCACGACAGAGTTGTTAAACCAGCAATACTTACTTTTGAGTCATCAATGTCTGTCACCAAGTACTAATTTGTGGCTAGTGCTTCAAACAAAATGCAGTCCAGCTTTTCAATAGCATTTAACTGTTCACGCAGACCACTCATTTCTCATCAAACAGAAGAAAGTGATTCGGAAGTGATTGTTTATTACACAATGCACAGTGACGGTACAGTACCATAAAAGTGCAAAGAAAAGCATGATTACACTATCGCCACACTATTTTTGTTATTTTTCTTATTAAAAAGTGTATTTGATTGTTGTTACTATTTAATTTACACATTAAGAATACAGTTTGCTTCTCCCCCCTCGTCAATCACCCACAGCTTTGCTAGTTAAACTGTTAATCTCGTCACCTTTTCTCGCTCTTCGCATCAAAATTACGATGGTGGGAGCAATTGTGTGTGTGTGTGTGTGTGTGTGTGTGTGTGTGTGCCACCAATATCAAACCTCTCACTTTCACGTTTACGTACAAACGCACGCACGCACACACGCAGTTGCCTTCATGGACCACAATCGGCATCCAACTATCTATCAGTCAAGAGTCTTTAGAGAACTGTACTGAGAATGGTGTGCTTGTTTATGTTTAGGTAGTTACTGTACTGTGTTGGCATATCAAGTCTGGTCTAAGTTGCTGATTTAATGTTGCTACAACTACACTAATATTTAAGTGATTGGTTCATGTTGATAAGATCATTCTGTAACTTGTGTGGCATACTTTACCAAGAGGCTTTAAACGATAAAAAATATTCCCACACCTACGACATCTTTTTTCACCGACAAGATTGAAAAAACTTTATTGGCTGTCAGATAGTTACTGACGCAACAAGACACGTGACAAGGGTAAAACTAAACTAGCTTTTGGATTCTTACTCGACGAAGACGTGGAGTTAAATGTCTTGTGCGGAGCCGATCGATGACGTCATTATATCGGATCGTCGAATTATGACATGAAAGCCGATCTGCATAAAATGCTAATTATCCACCGATACCGATAACACCGATCAGATCGGCGTAAAGTCGAATTACCAAGTAATGGGTTCAGTTAAGTTAATGCTTTTTTTGTACTGTGGATAAGTTATATTCCTGCTACTTGGCAGCTGCTGAAAGTAACTAAAAAGTAACTTTTTTCTAACTTAGTTACTTTTGAAATCAAGCAATCAGTAAAGTAACTCAGTGACTTTTAAGCTCAAGCAATCAGTAAAGTAACTAAGTTACTTTTTCAAGGTTACTGTGGCAACACTGTCAGTTGCAACTGGAATAAATGAAACAGCAGTGACGTGTCCCTAAGAAGCAGTTTTTCCCAACCTTCATTGAGCCAAGGCATGATTGTGGCTTGGAAAAACCTCACGACACACCACCAAACACAAATGTCACAAAAAGTATGTATAGATGGAAATAATGATGATCTTGTCTCAATTTACTCACAAATGTGCTTTCTCAGTAAGTGTCATGACTTATTCTGTCATGTGAAGGGCAACAGGTGGATACACAGGCTACATATACACCTTCTGCCATCTGATGGTGTCATTTGTTCTGCCTGCCACATTACTCTGCTTGCATATATTGGTGAACAACGAAACATTATTTGTAGTGAGAAAATCATAATTGTTGGAACAATTAAGTAAAATTGGCTGCGATTGGCTGGAGACCAGTTCAGGGTGTACCCCGCCTCTCGCCCGAAGATTGCTGGGATAGGCTCCAGCACGCCCTTGACCATTGTGAGGATAAGCGGTACAGAAAATGGATGGATGGATGGATGGATAATATTCCATGGCACATCTGATGAGGTCTCATGACATACTTTTCCACTGCGCAGTTGAGAATCACATCACAGCCTTATTGCTTAATTCTCCTGCCTGCTTGTAGGTGTCAACTATGAAGTGTGGCATCCTTCCCATTTCTCAAGAGGCACTCATCTTGGGTGACATCGCCTACTTCAACTACCAGGGCAGCCTGGACGAGCCAGCGGAGCGCAGAGAGCTGCAGAAAGCACTGGGGCCTACAGCCAAGGTAGGAAAGTATATTATTAGACATGGAACAATTTGGAACATGCAAAGGGTGTGTGTTTTTACATTTCAACCTCACAATTGGTTATTTGGGTGTGGTTGAAGAGAGTACTTTGACATTCTTGTCTGCACGTTGTTGTGGGTTTTACTATCAGCACAATGTATTGTGCCAAAAACAAGAATTGACTGTCATCAACAATTAAATGTTGATGACAGTATAACTAAAAAACAATATGCTTTTGTTTTCGAAGGTTCTGGTGCTGCGGAATCATGGCGTGGTTGCTCTGGGTGAAACTATCGAAGAGGCCTTTCACTTCATCTACAATACGCAATATGCCTGTGAAATCCAGGTATAATCAAGCAGGAACAGTTGCTTGTGGAAGATGTTGATGAACATCTTATGTCAGGATGGCTGAGCCTTTTTTTTTTTTTTTTTTAAAGACAACCAATAAGAACGCAATCATGGACAACTGACTAGATTTAGTAGATATTTCAATTTGGAATTGTTCACATTTTTGCCAGTCTTTATTTTCACTTGTTTGTGATATGTTGTTGTCTCCGAATCTCCTGGATTTATGCTTGGTCAAGGAAAAAAAAAAAAAGCATTAATCCAACAGCAAAGCCCAGCTTAATTTCTATAAATAAATCCCCTGCAGCATGTTTGTTGTACTATGTATGATTTATTCCATAGTGTTGTTGAAGTACAGTACAGTGTCTTTTGCTAAATGACATTTTTGTCCCTGCAGATTAGGAAAGAGCATTGCTTGCACTCCATTGGCACTAATTCATCAAACGGAGGATTTTAGTCACAATATTTATTTGGCAGATGTTTGTTGGTAATAAAAAAGAGCCCATCTGTCAAGCGTGTTGCGTAAGCTAACGCCCTTCTCCCCTCTCTCTTTGTGGCTGTGTTTAGGTGAACGCCATCTCCTGTGCTGGCAGCATAGACAACCTGATTGTGCTCGACCAAGAGAAATACAAATCACGAGTGCACGACGTGTCCTCAACATGTTCCATCCAAATGAACTGTCTGCACAAGCCAAAAGTCGGCGAGCTAGAGTTTGAGGCTCTGATGAGGATGCTGGACAACCTGGTGGGTCAAATGACACCCATGTATTACTTTGTGCTGTTTCTCTCTTTGCTTTCATTGTTGATTATTTCAACTATTGTTTCCTTCACAGGGCTACAGGACAGGTTATGCCTATCGCTATCCCATCATGCGTGAGAAGCCGAGGCACAAGAGCGACGTGGAGATCCCCGCCACCGTCACTGCGTTCATGTTCGAAGATGACGTGGACACCACGCGCTTTCCCTTCAAGTTTCTGCAGCAGCGGCAGCAGCGGGAGAAGACGCGCTGGCTCAACTCGCCCAATAGCTACACCAAGGTCAACGTGGAGGGCGGAGACGAGCGTTACAACCACAACAGGACAACCACGGTGAGCACAATATGCATTGTTATAATGAAAACTTCATATTAACAAGGTTCGCAACCCTATCGGGTCACATGAATATGGATGTAGGGTCCTTGTTTATGAGATATTTGTTATAAATAGAATAGTATAGAGTATAGCCCTCTAGCGTGAGACTACTACGCCGCCTGCTGGTTGAATAAGGGATTAGTATCCTCCGATTCAGGTATTTGTTTTTAAACTTTCCTAGAGCTTTTGATGCAAAGTGTGTCTGTTTTTAATTTTATCCATCCATCCATTTTTTTTCTACCACCAATTTTCATTAGGATCGCAGGTGAGCTGGAGTCTATCCCAGCTGATTTTGGTACACCCCTGGACTGGTGTTCACCAGTTAATCACAACCAGCCAGCGTCTATACGTAGCCGGTAGCCCGGGGCCGCCGTGAATGTCCGTGATTATTGTGATAAAGTTTTCCTGCTGTCGCTGAAATAGTGCTGTGAAAATGTCCTGTTGTCGCAGTAGTTCAATCAGCTGCTGCGTCCGCGAGACAAACTCCTTGTCTGCTTTTACATCTGTATTTCGTGGCGGGAAACAACGGCATTTGGGGACTCTCGGGAGTTGTCCCTTTCTCAGAGTTTTCCCCAAAAGACGAATCACCGACGTGCAGGTACCGTAACGGGGCTAGCTAGTCAGTAGCCATCTTAGCCATTCCCATTAGCAAGATGTAGCAAACAGCTTGTGCATAAACGTTAGCTTCGCAGCAAAAGTTGCGCTTATTCTGGCGAGCCGTCAATACGACAGCGCTGCCCGATGATGTCACTTTTTGGCGACACACAGTAAGTGAACTACACTTCACGACTGTTCGATTTTCCTTCTGTATCTTTGTATTTATCTGAAATAAATACATGTAAAATCAATGCTGAAAGCTCATGTATGAAATTAATTGACAAAGACGAAAATTGACATGTTCGCTATAATTACAGTTAGTTTTGCAAACGTAAAATGTTGTTTTTTAAAAAACATTCTGTCACGATTGGTAATCGCATGAAATAGGACTGGACCCCAAAAGCAGGCGGCGGCGGAGGAAGTACATGAGAAGGGTTTATTAATTAGCAGCTCAGGGGCTAGGATATCCGACAAGCAATCAATCTGAACGCACGAGAAGGAATCGTGAGAGAAGGCCTGTATACCATGAACGAGAATAAATACTCTGGCGCTGCTTTCCTGGATCTGGCAGGCTTATATGTAGGCAGTGATGAGTGCTGATTGGACCAGGCGCAAAGCGCCACCCAAGCTCCAAAAAGGGAACTGCAGGGCACAGACCATGACACATTCTCATTTTTATTTTATTTCAGTCACGAAAATGTTTTGTCAATTTTAGTTTGAGTTCTTTTGTTCGTTTTCCTTTACTATAATAACCTTTGTCCCCCCCTTTAAAAAGCCATACACACATTCAAAGTCACAGATACCGACAGTAGAACATGAGGGTGGCGATCCAATATGGACAAAAATAATACTGTACCTGCACCTCACATACATATTTTGGATATTGGTATTGCTATTTAATAATAAATATTTAATAAAATATTTTTATGGCATTACTGTAGTAATGGATAGGATGGGATTTCATTATTTTATTCATTATTATAACTATGATTATTATTATTTCCATTTACAGTGGATGAAAGCAGAGGAGACTGGAACGCCGATCCGAATTGAGGACCCCAATCAGTTTGTCCCACTCAACACAGACCCCAAGGAGGTGCTGCAGAAGAGGAACAAAGTGAGTCTCATGTCACACAATCATGTATGATGATGAGGTCTTTTAACAGTTGAGATTCAAAGAACTCAAGAATTCAACTCGGCAAGATGATTAAGTGCGAAGTAATTAAAGATGTGTTTTTGGTTTTTTTATTTAGTTTTGTTGATGACTGATAGTTTCATTATTTTGACATTATATTATTATTATATATAAATATATATATATATTATTATTTTTTTAATATATATTTCTTTTTGACAAAGGCTTGTAATTTAACCAGCACAACTTTTGGGGAGTTTACGGTACCCTTATCTCAACCAGCACAACTTTTTCGCAGCTTTTCTAGTCATTACAATTGTAAAAAAATGCACAGAGAAAACACGCAGATCATGCTGTCTTATTTTTCCATTTTCAGGTACTTGAGGTACACTTGTTCATAAGCATTTTTTTTTTTATGTCACAAATTTAAGAAATGTTTGAAAGTCACCTGATACATATTTTTTTTTCTTTAGAGACAACAAAATAATGAAATGTAATATATACATGCTATACAACATGATTTTCCTGAACAGGACCTCTTTAACTTTTAACTGAGGACAGACACCTGCTAAAAATTATCCCAGCAGGTCAGGGATGGATTTGTTTTTTATTAACAATGTTGTTTTACAGATTAGAGAGCAGAATCGGTGTGACGTGATGACATCAGGACCGCGCTCTCAGCACCTGGCTGGCATCCCAATTGATCAACCACGGCGGGTAAGATGCAAAGAAAAAACAGTCAGACATTGTACACCAGGGTATAAAGATTAAAAAGTATGACTAAAGACCAACACATTAACATGAATTATTACTTTAGGTTTAAGTAGATTTTACTTTGAAGTTGTCAAGGACCATATAGCGGTTTAACTAGATGAATGCAGCTGGTGTGGGACAAAATGTTCCATTCACAGTCACTCTGAAACTGACTGTAACTGACAATCCTAGGGTGGAGTCAGGCTTTGGCCTTTAATATTTCGTGTTAAGAAGTCCAAACTGTTTACTCAAACGTGGTCAGTTAGTAACCCCTCATAGCCACAAGGGGGGGCCAAGCGACCATATCCCGCTTCAAATGCTCAACAGTACAGTGCAGTATTCAATTTCTTTGTATTTCCATCTTTAATATGTTGATCTAGCATGATAGAGTTACTGAATTGATAAATTAATAAATGCATGTGGATATAAAAAAAAAATTCAAATGTAACTTTTTGATGCTGACTTGAGTGTGGTTGGTATCTTTGTGTTGAAGGCGCAAGTGCAGATACACATTCTGGTAAATACCCACAAATGTTTATTAATGGTTGTTTGCAGCGTTTTTAATTTTCCCTCCCTTTTTTACAGTTTTGCATCACAGCACAACTGCCTGTTTTGTTGTCTTAGAATGATCAAGAAAACACATTCACATACTGTATGTTGCATCTGTACATCAAATCATTATGCAATATTCTTAATTGCATGTTAACATGTGATGATGTGTTTGGACAGATTTTTTTTACATAGATGTTGGGTCATGGTTTGTGTGCATGAATGTTACTCAACACAATGGCAATGTGCGTCTGTTTCAGTGTCTTGTCTGGGCAGTTTCTAATTTTCCCCGTGTGTGTTCAAGATGTCAGAACATTTCTGTCTTGAAATGAGTCAACTTTGAAGTGGTCTATACAATTTTCCTCAGTCGAGAAGCTTTAAAGTGTTAGTGATAACAGACCTTTTAAGACTGGAGTAGATGTGTGATTTTATTCTTTTTTGCCTTTAAGTTTCTGTTTCTATACACTGAAAAAAGGTACAACAACCTTTTTTGGCTATAAGTGCCTCCTGACTGTTTTTCTGTCTATTTGTGTTTGTGTGTGTCCACGGCAGCCATACGTGCCCACAGAGGAGGAGCAGATGGCCCCCCTGCCTCCAAACCCTTTCAGGGAGCTGTCAGAGAAAGACTTGCAGGAGTATCGCAAAAATGTGGAAATGAGGCAACTGGGTCTCGGTAGGTGATGCACGGCCAGTCTTCTGTTTATTTTCCTTGACATTTGATGCTGAAGTTGTTCATGCTCAATGGTTAAAGACTCTCGACAGACTTATTAACACAACATGCACTAAGAGACACTCAAATGGTCGGTAGAAAATGTTCTGCTCATGTAAATGATTATTTTAGCTCTATTTTCTGTCTTTATACCATTTGAATCACAGACATCATCCGATAGTGATTTAGTTGTCGGCTCATATGCAAAATGAAAGGCGTGTGAAAAAAGTAAAACATTTTAATATAACTGGCCTTATTTGCTTCATTTGCCCGAAACAAATGAGATGTGGATTTCTTACACAGTTACTCACAGGGCCAAAATATTACGCACACCAGCCCAGTCTTAAGACCATGCAGTAAAGATCGGTATTAACAAGTCTGCTTTGAAAAAGATAACACATTTCTTTTAATTAATGAGCTATGAATTGAACATGTTTGTTATTGTGGTTAGTTTGCAGTGTTTTAGAGCTGTTCTGCATTATACTGAGCGCTCTTGCTAATATTATGCCAATTTCCATGAACAGTGGCTATATTCAGTCTAAAATATCTCAGTATAATGCACAACATCAATTGAAACTTAAAACTACAACAATAAACACTTAATTATATATATAATATTATTATTACGGTATTATAATAAAATATGAATTCATTCATTTTCCATACCGCTTATACTCACTAGGCTGACTCTGGGCGAGAGGCGGGGTACACCCTGAACTGGTCGCCAGCCAATCGCAGTATAATAATGTATAATAAATAATATAATATTAGATATTTTATTGTATGTATATTATATTACAACTGCCCATCAATAGTGATCATAGTGATTACTATTATTAGATAACATTTTGGATTAATCTCTTGCATTGAATCTTACGAGTGTGCAAGTGTACCTGAGGTTCTGGTTGTTGTGTATTTCTGTAGATTAGCAGCAGCCCCAGGAAACACGAACGACATAGACGTTTTGCACCCAACAGACCTTTTTATGCATGCACACATACACACACACTCCGCAGCGAATGCTAATCATATTAGCTCTGAGCCTTTTAGACAGGCATGGGAAATATCAATAGTGAACAGATAAAGATGAGCAGGCCATCTCAACAGTCTCCATCATACTCAAGACCTGCGACCTTGCATTCAATACATGTGTTCATTCATGCGTGTGTCTGTGCATACAGTGCACAAATACAGTGCAAGTGTGTGTGGTGAAGCGGGCACAAGAGGCCAATATGAGTAAGATAGCAGAACGAACAAACAGCAGGTCTTCACACCCACCTCATGACCGCTGGTCATTGCTGTGACACTGTTGCCCCCGCACCGCCGTGAATCCCCAGTGGCCAATCTGGATGCCATCTGGACTGGCCTTAAACATGACATGGCTACATGGACACACAGGGCCCAAGTGGTCATCAATAACAATAAAAAAAAAAAAAAATTCATTCCATAAATGTCAAAAGTGTATAATATATAAGATACAGTATTTGCACTGTTGAAATCTCAATTGTATGCTTGTAAGTTTTGCACAGGCACATAAGCACAAACAGAAAGCAAATTAGCGCTTTCATAGCCTGTTACGCGAGCTGAATACACATACAAGTGTTGTGTTGTGAGTGAGGCCTCAGCCATCTCAATGTGTAACGCCGAACGTGCTAATTAACTATAATTAACATGTCATTGTGATTTAGGAGTATCTTTTGTGCACAGTTACATAATTATTCATGGCACAATAACTATACTGACAAATGCTGGGGCAAAACGCATTTTATTGTATTACATAAGGTACAGTATGAAAATCCTGTTGAACAACTATTTTTTCTGACTTAACTGTTGGGAAGTATGGTACGTTTAAGAAGTTTTTTTAAATTCTTAATGGTCGAACTACTGCAAAAAGATTCAAATGCTCCATGAGAAATTATTATGTTTGAAAGCTGGCAGGCAAACATTTATGCTCAATGGCCAAGTTCGATATATTTTTTTTTATTTTCTTTTTCGGGACAGATGTGCCAGGTCACCTGTAGATAAGGTTAAAAAAAATGATGCCAAATAGTTTATTTTGATAATAAAAAAAATATATATTATTGTTACATTTTATCATTTAAAATTTTTACCATATGTTATCACGTAAATTTAAAAATGTGGTATTGTAAAATTATTTTTTAAGAATAAAATAAAAAGTATTTTGGAGATGCAGTCAATTATTATTGTTTTTTTAAACAATGAACTAACAATTTTAGAAACGGCTACTGTACGTTTGTGCAAAAAAATATATATATATATTACCGGACTCTTGGTAATGCAAATTGTCTGGAGGTTGGAATAAAGAATGGAGTTGGCCTTCATAACATTTTTCAAAAATAATGATGACTAACTGCATACATCCTGGCAGAACCTGTAGTATGAGCCTGGCACAGAAAGAGAAACCTTGCTCTCCAAAAAGCCTGAAAGGAATCCAATGGTGATTCTGTCAAGTTTTCAGAAGAGCATCTGTCCATGTTTGAATCCTAACTCGTGTGTGTTGTCACTAATCTCTTGACTGGGCCTCCTCCCCCCGGCTACCCCGCTGACCCTTCGTCGCAATCCCCGCACCCTTTCCCGACCCGCTTGCCACCGCTTCCATCCCCCGCTGCACCATCGTCCCACAATCCACTCATCCCACCCCCGCTACCAACCCCCACCCCCCCTGCAGATGGCGAGCACGAGCTAACCTCAGATGACGGCTCCACACTCTCTCACTCTCTGTCTCTCACCCAGTCACCACAAGGCACTCCAGCTAAAGGTATCAGTCATTTTATCAGCGCTGCCTCTTCTTGCTCCTGCACTGTGTGTCAGTTATTAAACCAAAACTACCCTGTTTTCTCATGTTAGCTTTCACTCATATCTGTTGTGTTGGTATGTAAAATAAATAAATAGTAGGCTAGATACTGGGAAATCTGTAATATGATTTTAAATCTAATGTAATACTATCCATCCATCCATTTTCTGAACCGCTTCTCCTCACAAGGGTCGCGGGCGTGCTGGAGCCTATCCCAGCTATCATCGGGCAGGAGGCAGGGTACACCCTGAACTGGTCGCCAGCAAATCGCAGGCACATACAAACAAACAACCATTCACACTCACAATCACACCTACTCAGGCATGGGGAGAACATGCAAACTCCACCGGCCGGGGATTGAACCTCGGTCCTCAGAACTGTGAGGTAGATGTGCTAACCAGTCGTGCACCGTGCCTGTATTATTATTAGAATTATTATTTAATTTTTATTATTATTATTAGTAGTAGTAGTAGTAAGAGTAGTAGAGGCAGCGACAGTGGAAGGAAAAAGTATGTTCTGCATAAATGGGTCATAGAATGTGGTCTGATCTTCATTTAAATCAAAACGAACAGTCTGTTTATACTAATACTACACAAACAATTACCTTAATGTGTCGTGTATAAACTGCGCTCCAGTATAATACGCACCCCCAAAATCAACCCAAAAAATCAGGCAAACCGTTCTACCTATGTACTGTATAATGCACACCCTCGATTTGCGACTATCCATGCTCAAAACGTGAAGCGATAGTTGAGTCGCTTTCATGAGATTTAGTATGCTTCCTAGTTCGAAATCTGTCGCCAAAGGCGGACGGCTTGACCAACAAAACTAGTCATATTGTATATCTGTGACCCGGAAATGTGTCAGTCCCGTTCTCTGCCTGCATTGGGCCACAGTGCCAGTAAACAATACTGCCGATTCTAGAACAAACACACTTTGTGAAATGACAAATGGAAACTATTTTTGGAGGCAATGTTCAGTCCCGACGTTTTGTTTTATCCGATATGAATTATATCGGGGTCCGTTTTATCGAGTTTCCGCTGTATTTTTTTATTTTTTTGACTTGGGATATGTGCTCTATGAAGTGGTGATACAATAAATAAATCTGCTGTCAACTATCTAAGACTAAATCTGTTGCTGCCCAACGGACATGCTAACAACAGATATAAAATGATATGGTGGCAAGTCATGATTCTCGGGTGAGCAGTGAAAATTTACCGTATTATATATAAATTTGGGCGGCACGGTGGACAACTGGTTAGCACATCTGCCTCACAGTTCTGAGGACCCGGGTTCAAATCCGGCCTCCAGAGTCCCTGTGTGGAGTTTGCATGTTCTCCCCGTGCCTGCGTGGGTTTTCTCCGGGCACTGCGGTTTCCTCCCACATCCCAAAAACACGCATGGAAGGTTAATTGAAGAGTCTAAATTGCGAGTAGGCGCTAATGTGTGTGCGAATGGTTGTTTATATGTGCCATGCGATTGGCTGGCAACCAGTTCAGGGTGTACTTCGCCTGTACCTGTATACACGAGAAATGATGGTATATTATATAATGATGTGCTTTTAAAGGCACTTTAAACATGTAAGCATCTGTAGTTATATTTAAAAAATATATTCATATATTTTCAAAGGCTATTTTTGAACAATACATGTTTTTTTTAATTGTTCTTCACTTCTATAAAAGTGGGTCACCACTTAAGTAGAACAATGCAGGTCCCAGGGTGACAGCAGTTGAGAACCAATGCGCGAGAATTATTGTAACCTGTTTTTTGCACACAAATGATAAGCGCAAAAAGCCTATTGCATGGGAAGCATTGACCTGACAATATCAGTCGTGATAACAATACTGGGCTCTGGCTGATTCTACACCACTACACCCACAAAAATAACAAACGTTAAATTAATAAGTCTCCATAATGCTCAAAGGTCAGCCTAGTTAAAGGCAGAATATTCCATACAACTCTGAAACCCTCTGGGGCTGTTACTGAAGGTTTGGTTTCATACTAAAATCAAAACATTGTAACTATCTGAAAAGTCAGGTTTTGCTGGTTACTTGGAAAAACATGGTAATGCAATATGTAATATAGGTTCTTGACTGCTTTTGGCAAAACATTCACATGCTGTAGCCTACCCCAGCAAATTTGAGGCAGGAGGCGGGGTACACCCTGGACTGGACCCTGTATCTGTGCTCATAGACTATGCAGCTGGCAATGAAATTGAGGTAGGGCTCTTAGAGTGGAGCAACTATATATGGAAATACAATACACATTACTGATCAAAAGTTGCCCACTCATTCCGTAAAAGAAAATGTTTCCCTTTGTTTAGGTTTGGATCCGTATTGTTTCCTGGAGGCTCAGTGATTATTAACTATTAATTAGGATGAAACATAATATGTCAGGTTTGTTCACTGGTGTGACACGCGGCCGTCTTCTCGCCACAGTCAACCACTCGGGCCTGATGAACGGCAAGGACAACCACTGCGACGTGGACGACGAGCTGTGCAAGCGGGTCAGCCGGCTGGACACCAGCGTGGAGATCACGGTGCGCTCGGGCGACAAGATTGAGGAGGTCTTGTCCCAGGAGAGCTCGCCCTCCAAGTCGCCCAACGCCAAGAAGAAGAAGAAGTTCCGCACGCCGTCCTTCCTCAAGAAGAACAAAAAGAAAGAGAAGACAGAGGCCTAAGGGGCGCCAAGATGATAGAAAGGGGAGAAGTTTTGTCTTTTATGTTCTCTTTGTTTTCCTTATTTTTTGTTTATAATCCTTTTCAGAGTTTTATATTCAAAAGAAATTATTTGGATGGAAAAAAAAAGGATTGATATGTAACAAAAAAAAAAAAAAAAAGCTTCCTAGGCAGGTGAACAGGTGGAATTATTGTGGTAAGGCTTTTTCAAGTGGATCACGTATGCAGTACTCCCAAGTTGGCTCATCGATTCTCCTGTGCTGAAATTAGAACTTTTAAAAGTACCATGCATTGTTTCGTGTTTTAAAAAATGGAATAATCAAGTTGAGAGTGCAAAACTGCACATTTAAAAAGAAGAAGAAGAAGAAGCAGCAATCTCATCTGGTGGTCCTCTGCCTGTGCATTGAGTCTATAATGACTGAGTGGCTGCACGACAGATGACGTCACACTGGACAGCTGCTCTCCCTCGGTGGCCACAGGGTACGTGTCCGTTTGTTTACTGCTCTTCTTGTTCTTGCGCTTCTACAGCACCAACATACAAGTATGTTTACTCACCAAACTGGAGTCTGCACCATTTAGCATTAACATCTCAAAAGAGCCACCAAGACACTGTATATTTATGTAGCATTTTCCTACTTACTTTTTGGACAAACCGGAATTTTTAGTGTAGTTAAAGTCATCGCATGAAATTTGACCTTTTTTTATTGAACGTGCTTTTACTCAACTTCCTTTTATATTAATTTCTCAGCTTTTTCCAGGCACCTGTTTTGTCTTTTGCCAGGAGGAGAAGTGATTGCTCACGCTATATTCTGGAGTAGAGTGCATAAATATAACACAGATATATATGACAACTGGATATGTTGGCTATAGATTTGTAACTATATATTTTTTTATTTCATTGTGCTGCACGTTCCTTCTACTGCAGTGTGGGATGGTTTCACCAGTGAAGGAGACTGTGAAGTCGTATTTGGTCAAAATTGAGCAAGTAGCAGAGCAAAGATGTGGACGATTGAGCCGAGTGAAGACCCAGAAAAAAGGCTTTTCATGTGCAAAGTGATGTGTGCACTCAGCAAAAAATAAGTTCAAAAACAGGATGTGTAGTGCTGATACGTCTAATTTCTGCAGTTGCCAGCTGATTTGAGAATAACAGGAGTATTAGGGCCATACGGGGTTGGGGGGGGGGGGGGGGGGGGGGGGGAGGGGGGGTAATATTACCAGATACAAAGTTGTAATTTTAGAAAAAGACAGTGGCCATATTTCCACGCAAGTGTAAATGAAACAGTCATTCTCTTGGCATCTGTCATTAATCAATCATTACAAGTTGTATAATATATCAGTTTATAGAAAAAAATATTTTTTTCACCTGCACTGAAGAAAGTACTTATTTTTCACATGTATCGCCTGCACATGATTAAAATGTGGAACTGATGTAATTTTCCACTCATCTCGTAAATTATAGAATAATATACATGTATGTTAGTTTAACACCTTTTAATCATGTGCAACCGATGTACATGTTGGAATAGAGTCAATTCAAAGGACGTTTTTTTCACTTTTAATCTCATAAAATTTACTTTTTCTTGGAATAGCTTAATATTGTAAATTGTTTTCCCTGGTAAAATTACTATTCTCGTAGTACGACTGTATTCTTGTAAAATTAAAACAATTGCAATACTTGTAAAGTCAACTCCTAGTATTTCAACTTTATTCTGTTCAAATATTGCAACTATATTCATGTAAAACTAAAAACTATTGTAAAATTCCAACTTGATTCTTGTAACATTTCAACCCATCCATTTTCTGTACCGCTTGTCCTCACTTGGCAGATTTATATATAATACGGTAAATTTTCACTGCTCATGACTTGCCACCATATGATTTTTTATCTGTTGTGAGCATGTCCGTTGTGCAGCAACAGATTTAGTCTTAGAAAGTTGACAGCAGATTTATTTCTTGTTTAGTGTGGCCCTAATACTCCAGCCTCATGAACGAAGTATGGCGAAGGCATGACTTTTGTATAGTGTTGATATGTTTGTGTGTGTGTGTGTGATATAAAGCCATATTGTGTTGTTTTTAGACAATGGGTTGTGATCCAAAGTGTGGCTTCAATGACCCTGACAGGACCTCTTGTTTAATCCCCCTAATGACTGCATGGCCCTTGCTCTCAGGCTCAATACGAGCACTCGGCTTCACTCCTTCAAACGCAGCTTTTCAGGTGCACATTCGATCCCTCTGTAAGCCCTGTAACTCCCCTCGTGCAACCTTTTTGGCAAATGTAATATTTGTCAGATGACCTGTCGTTGACCTGTTCTCCTCGCACCCACTCCCTGGCTGGATGCACCGTGTACCAGTACCAGAACCAGCAGAGTAAACTAGTGGATTTGGAGGGCGGGCTCCGTCTTTAGTTGTGTCCAGTACTTTGTTTTGGCCAGCAGCTGGCCGGAGTGCATGCAAGTGAAAGATGGAGAAGGGAGGAAGTGTACACAAGCTAACACCGGCATGCATCAACACTCTTTCATTGCATCCCTCACATTTGACATCCTCCATTTTTTTGGCTTCATTTTTATTTTATTTTTTTGTTTTGTTTGCTCATTAAGCATTTTATGAGCACAAATTGCTCCCAGATTAACTGAATGTGCATTGTTTCATTTGGACTTTGATTTCTTTGCACTTGCGCTACTAATGCCTCCTAATCCACATTCTATGTTAAAATTGCAAAAAAGTTTGCTCTGGCCTGCCACAATGAGCCAAGCGACTTTGTGACCTGTGAACACTCCCTTATATAAATGCTAATCTCATGGAGTTGCTTTTAGAAGTACTGCTAATCAGTGTACATTCACAAATAAACTGTATTTTACCTAAATGAAAGCTCATTGTCATCTTTTTCTGCATCCACCTCAAACTTGAAAGTATTGTTTGTCGTTGTGCATAATCCATACACAATCATCTTCTTTTGCACCAGTTGTAAAGGGCGCAGTTCAGTTAAGGACTCATCCATTGTTGCATCCATTATGCTTGGTGACTGCATTGTCGGGCTACAAATTGGACGATGTCTATTGTGAACTGGAAATAACTGGTTCCTTTTATTTGTCTTTGATGGGAATGCATATACCTGTACACGTGTGGAATGTTCAATCACATTTACGACAGTGGTTGAGTCCGACTAATAGCAAACAATGGGACAATGACAATAAGTGGCACAGGAAATGTGGACGTTCTTGACAGGAATACCAAAGCCGTGACAATATCGTGAGAGACATGCACAACCTTCTTTGCCCTCCAAATCGAATAACTGCACTGCCACTTCGCACCATTTCATTAGTGTTAGGGTCAATATCACTACGACATGCTGTCGGTGTCCATAGAATCACTCAGTTGTCTTGAAAATGTTGCAGAATAATGAAGCCATGTCTTACTATGAGTGGCCAAACATATGCACACATACCAGTACAATAATGAGTCTCTTAAAATGTGTTTCCTTGATTTTATGCCTTTTTTTTTTTTTCATTGTATGTACTGGTATGTGATTTTGGCATGTACCACGCACTGCTCTGCTAACTACAGTGTGTATAAAAGTGGTTAAATGATATTACAATAAAAAATTTTTTTTACATGGTTTTATTGTCCACAGCCGGCTGTTGGGTGAAACAATTTCTATTATGCATCTTCTATTTGCATGATGATATTGAACATTTTGCCTCTGTCCCTGAATTTGCTGTCCACGCTATCAGTATGGGGTAAACTTCCCTTTAAGAAACCCTCTGCTGTTTACAGTGACATTATCACCAGCATGCTGTCCTTCTTCAGTGGAGGCTGAGACAGTGGCTAGTTGCAGAGAAAATATTGACAGTTTTTCATCTTATTATGTGTGCAATTGCACGTCAAGATTAACATGTCCATTCAAACTATATTTGTTAAACACTACACAGTCATCTTTCTAACGGAAAGGTCGACCATGTGCTCATTAAATGCGAACATTTGCCAAAAATGTCCACCCTGTCAGCAAGCTCACGTTTTGCTGTTTGCATGTACAGTATTTTGTGCACTTGCAATGGATTTTTGAAAAAAAATAAAGTGTGGGCACTTGGCCAATATGCATTTCTTAGAGCATAACATCCACTTAATATTTGTACAATCAATGACATTGACATTCAATGGAAAATCTCTTTTTTTGGGGGGTGAAATGGAGACTTCTCAGAGGCACTTAATGGTGATATTGACTCATTAACTGTTTTCCTGATTCGCCTTATTACTCATCACTGACCAAAAAGTCAGGCATGTGGCATCCATTTTGTCTGCTGTAAGTTACCAAATATGTTTTCTTGCCCTTTAAAGGCCAACATGTACTTCCAAAGAATGGCCCTCACCCCTGCTACTACTCAATGGCTGCATGACTTTGTTTTGCACAGCCAGTGTGCCTTGACTGCATTGCCACCCGCTCAAAATGTGAATCCAAATGACATGTTTGTAACCTTGCTGGAATATTCTTGATGACAAAGATAGTTTAGGCCCGGCTATAGCATCTTCTCTCCATCATAAAACACGCTGCTGCTGCTGCTACAGCTACAGCTACAGCTACAGCTACAGCTACAGATAAAGATAAAGATTGGAGTAGGTATAATGGAACACAGAGAAAAAAGGGGGGGGGGAAAGTTTATTTAGAAAGTCATGATATTACTGGCATAAATGTAAACCTGTGCTAAGAACAATTGGGGGTGTTGTCACGTTGCAATTTAATATTAGTTTGTATTATACTGTATACAATATTCATATACTGTTAGTTTTACAAACAATGACATCAACACCACATACGTAGTATGCACAGTATGAACAAAATGATTGTGTGTGACTTGTATTTTATTTGTGTCAAGTATTTGTGTCTGTTACAATTTTATTGTCATTACAAATGTTTTCTATAACTATATTAACGTGGGACTTTTTGTCGTAACATTATGACTTTATTCTCATCAGATTCAAATTTTTTTCTTCCTGGTTATGCTCAATTGATTATGACTTAAAAAATATATGCACCGGCATTTATTTTATTATTACATTATGACTCAGTGAGCTTTTTTCTTGTAATGTTCGAACTTTATTCTCATAATACTACTAGATCTGATGGAGTCAAACTTGTTTTCATCACAGGTTGTCAGTTCTATCAGTGGTACCACATGAATGTATACGCGCTACGGGTATGCCAAAAATTACAGTTCGGTACATACATTAAGTCATGGTTCGGTTCACATTGGGTATAGTAAGAGAACAAAATACAAAATGAACTGTTCATGTTTTGTTGAAACAAAACAGATTTTAACAACAACCGCTTAAGTCTGCTTTTGAGGAAAGTGCAACAATACGTTTGTCTTCTTTTTAGGAAATACGCAATGCAGACAAGAACAAACAACAGGAACAGTTTGAATAGTACGATTTATTATAATGCTATAACACTAAAAATGTAATTTGTTATGGCTTTGGCTCCATCAGCAGAGCCGAGGAGAAGCTGTTTAAATGCCGCTAGAAGTTGCGTTTTTGGTTTTCACTATGTGCTGGTACTTACGTCATTGTAATGCCGTTTCAAATGAATTAATGAGTTTGATGTTTTGCCAAAAGCATGCCGCTAGCTAATGGTCACGATGTCCGCTAGGCAGAAACTGAGCTGCACTGTGTTTGTTTACCAACTAGACTAAAACCCAAGGGAGTGCTAAACATATTTTATCTAACTTTGCAGGTTGCACTTTAGAATGTTGCCTTTTCCTGGTTGCTATATTCCATGTATGAGAAGAGACAATGTGTCATCCTGCACAAGCATGAGCCAAAAGTCTATTTTTAGGTTGGCAGCATGCTGAAAGTTAACGCAGAAACTTAACTCCACTGCGGCCCGATTAGAAAGGGATTGAGAAGATGAAATGGACCAGACCCAATTTCTCCTAGTCAAGACTTTGTGAAGAATCACGACTGCATCTTGTGTGTATTATTTACAACACCGTGCGAGCCTGCCCAGTGAATGTGATAGCGCTAGTTCCGGCACTTGATTTGGCAAAGCTCCTGATATAAACAATAAAAAGAGAACCCATGACTCAGCAGCATTTTGTGCATGTCATGACCGCGGCTCGTTCCGTCAGTTCGATGGCGGCTGCTGACAGCCACACACACACACACACACACATTCACTGCTCTTCACTCCATCAAGGTGATTCCAGTGCATCCAAAGGACGCTCACCTGATTTGTGATCATTATCTCGCACCAGCATATGGAAACACAGCAATAAAAGAGATTAAACTATGGATCCCCTTTGGAGAAAATTGGTTCCAGATCAATAATGCTTCATTACATTAGTGTGCTGTTGTGGAAGGAAAACATAATAGAAAGGATGGAAAATGGCTGTTTATTGGTTTTGTGGCAGAAAAAAAAAAGCTATTGACCTAGCACACCTCCAATTTCAATCACGTCCATCACAGCGGATGCAATTTATTGTGACAAAAGGACTGACCAGTCTTCTCAATTATAACACTCTTTTTACATTAAATTACATACACACAAATGACACTTAATTAGGTACATCCTCACAACCTAACACAAGAGCTATATACAAAAGTCCACCTTTGCAGCAATAATAATGCTCACTTTGATTGACACTCAGTGAATTATTTATGTAACAGCATTTATTATTGTGGTTACTTCATGTGTCATGTGTCTAAATGGGGAAAACCATTTGAAATAGATCTCAATTACAGTCGTAGTAATTGTACATATTCACTATTTTCATAGTTTTTTGTTTTTTTTTCACATTTAGACTCTAAAGTGCAATGTCCAAAACTGTATTAATACTTTCTTTTATACTGTATATACAGACATAGACTACTCACAAAAAGCACTACAACCTTAAAACGGGAATTTTTTAATGCACATGTTCAATATTTCACTACTTTTTGCACAACTTGCTGTTCTCTAACACGTAGCAGATTGGCAAAATTCACAACAATAAAAAGTCTGGTGAAATTTGAATTGGTATTTTAACAGTTATGGCCGAGGCCAACCTACATTCACCTTTAAAGGTTATAGTGCATTTAGGTTCATCCTAAAATTTCACCCGGAAGCTCCACATTCTTAACATTTTATGAGAAGCGTATGTAATGTTCTCAATGTATAGTTGATTAGAATGTTGTCGATTATGCTCAAAGTGTCATGAACTGTGTTTTTTTTTGTTGGCCCATTAGTCTTACAACAGTGAGCAGTGAACATTATTCCCTTTTATTATTATTATTCCCTACTTGTCTTTGTTCTCCCACATTTTGCCACCTCCTTGTGTCTCCTCCAGTCATTTATCTCCAGCCTCTCGTGTCTGTCCAGTGTGCCTTGTTGTCTCATTAGGTTCTGTATATTTAATTCCATGGTTTAACTTTGACTTGTTGTTTTCTGGTGGTCATTGTTGGATGTCATCTGTTGTGATGTGGCAGGCTCACTTGTGCTCTTGTGTTCTTGTCCTGTAAAGTCTCTATTTGTGTTCGTGTTTTGTAAGTTGTGTAATGTTCCTAGTGTCTTGTTTGTATCTTGGGTGGGGGTGATGTCATTATTCCTTTTTGATTGGCATCAATAAATGTTTTAAAGGTGCCATATTTTACCAGACCAACTTCTTCTAGTATTTGGGATGTAATATTGGCTCTATGGTGAAATGTGAGTTAAAGTCCCAGACGTTTTTCTGCCGAGACGCCTGAAATCAGGTCATTGGAATTTCTCGAGCTTATCTACGTCATTAGCGAAGATCTCCCCCAGCGCTGTCAACATAACAAACACATGTGCTCTCACAAGTGGGTCTTCTACACGGATGCAACCAATCAGAGGAAAGGGGGCGGTCTTAGCCAAATATGGACAAAGTAGATACAAAACTGGGTCAAACAGAAGTAGTTGTCAGAGGGGCCTTTTCTTGACACTAATATGACAAAACCGATGTGTTTTTTTAAATTAAATTGACACTTTTATACTACGTCCATGTTAGAGAGTCCCTATATGGAGGTCTAAATAGCCAAAATATGGGACCTTTAAGTTACACGCCCTCCTGGCCTGTCTGCTTCCCGTCCACCAGCCTTCATATCACTCCACTTCATCGTATCCCGACAAGAAGTTACCAGTAAGTAAATTGTCCAATAAGCAATTTTCAAAAATGTAAAGGAAAATCAAAATAGCAAATATTTATTTATTGCTGAAACAACTACTTAGTCTTTTGCCACTTTTGTCCTTTTTAGCTAATAAATAATCAATTAACAAATTCAATTCCCTTGAATGCGACATTTTGCCCAGGGGTATGAATAGTCTTGGCCTATATGCATCATATTGAGCATTGTCTTAATAGTGCGTAGTAGGATGTGGTAGTTAGTGGAGGAGGGGGATTTGTTTCTCTGCGCTAGACAGCACCATGCTGTGCGTGTCACAACAATGAGCCAGCTTCCATTCTGATGCGTGTGCTGCTGTCGTTGGGTTGTGGAAAACACGCTAGACCTTTTTAGGGCACACCCTCAACCACAAGCACCCTTACCCCAACCCAAACATCCCCAAGCAGACTCACAGCTAGCGGACACTGTAGTCATATCCAGATGCCTGGAGGAATTGAATTGCACTACAGTAAAAACAACAACACAGGGGGTCAGTCAGTGTATACCCCATTGGACCAACAACACACGAGCTTTCTTGCCTGTGATCACACCACAAATACGCCTTCGGACATTGTATGTATTGCAGTGGCGAAGTCGGCCTTCGTTCAGCAGACAATGCAATGAAAAAGACTAAATTGAACTGTTTAAAGCCCCATAACATGAAAATGTTTTTTTGGGGTTTTTTTTAATTGATGTAGTATACGCTTAAAACACTTGAATAGAAATGAAAGAAAATACATTTTGACGCTCCCACCCCAGTATGGTGTGGTAGTGGTTAGCACATCTGTCTCACACTTCTGAGGTTCTGGGTTTGCGGTTTGCATGATATCCCCATGCTTACGTGGGTTTTCGCCGGGTCCATCTAATATTCCAAAAACATGCTTCTTATTTAACTGAAGACTCTAAATTGTCCTTTGGTCTGCAGCATGAGCTCCAGAGTTGGCTGGGAGAGTCAGAATGCATTCAGATGGAGCAACATAAGGAAATAATTGAACTCTGTTCATCTTTTACATGCACAGCAGATGCTCTTTGACTCGCTAGACATGTTACGAACACCAATAGATTTTACAGGATTTGTTAAACAATAAATTAGAATGTCCATGCTCTGCACAGGGCAACGCAATGCATCGATAATAAAAGCCTCAGTGCCTTTATTTTCTCCAGGAAGGCGTAGGCCATTCACACACAGCGCCGTACAGTATACACGATGGCATATTATTGTCGTGTAAGATGATATACTATGCATGTAAGTCTCCTGCACATTTATCAGGCAAATGCATCTCCAGTTTCTTGCCTTCAAAAAAGTAGTGCATCATATCATAATTCTGTAGGCCTGGATGGCAAGAATGCTGGCTCAAATCTTTCCTGCTCTGGGACTTAGTAATACATTTATTTTTCATAACTCCCCAAATCTGCAAAAAGTCTGAGGACAAATCGTGGGGTAGTGTCACAAGATTGATCTGTGGAAGGTGTAGATTAGCGGTGTCACTGTCATGAAGGATTCTTAATTTAAGACATGGACACCATGTTGATTGAGTGGTTAGCACATCTGCCTCACAGTTGTGGGGTTCTGGGTTTGAATCTCAGCTTTTGCCTTCCTATATGGCCTTTGCATGTTATGTCTGTGCTTGTATAGGTTCACTCCGAGTAGTACAGAAACCTAGCAATTTAAAACTACAATAAAAACAGAACATGTTTTTGCGTTCAATTCCGAAATAAATATTATCCTACAATTTTACTAGGCACCAAAATATGTAGTAGCACTTCTGCACACAACGCAAAGCATCATCGCTGAGTGGTGTCCTGGCTGTTCCACCAACATTTTAGAAGCTATCAACACACTGATTTAGGCTGAAGTGATTTTGAGCTAAAATGACATATTGTTGCAAGGCACGTTGCATTTGAAGCTGATAATCTCAAGTTAGGGGAAATTGTTGGTACATATAAAACTGTGATGGTAATGAATGCAAAACAATGCAAACCAACAGTGACAGAACTACAGTTTACAACAGAGAAATGCGTAAGTGTTAACCATCGAAATACTCTATTCACCATAGCAATTGTATAAATCTAAAAAAAAAAGGAATAAAGAGGATGTGTATTTGGTGAGTTGAAGTGGCCTCAATGCTCCCGCTGACTTAAGCTGTGGAAGCAGATGGAAAGCAGCTTTATGCTCTCTTGCAATCAAGAGATACCTGTTACAAATGCGGCCACTGCACACAGGAATTAGTGGCATAGATTGCCTATAGGCCACACAATCATTTGTCCTGACTATTGACTCTCTGCTATGGCTTATATGTAGGCCACTCTGTCACATGCTCCTCCCATTGTACAATGAGATTGTCTCCTTTTTCTATTGGAAATCTCATCCTCCAACCCAGATCAATAGCCTCCTATTTCCTCATCACTTGGCGAGGACTCAATACAATACTGCCATGCACTCGACTGCTTATCTGCTACATTTGTTCGACTCATTTGACAAAAATAGTGCAAACTTTGATCAAGTTGTGTGAGTTGTTTCATTTAGTGATGATGCATGGACAGCATTTGAATCTATAAAGGCCATGTTCAACATGCTGCCGCACGTTGTCTCAATCAATGTGATAGTTTGTACTGAACTGATTGTGACCTACTATGATTTAGTTCAATTAAATAAAAGAATTGATTTCCTTTACTTCATTGCAGCGCACTTGCAGTGCTCAGATTAATGCACCTGAAGCAATATGAGTGGTATGTTTCCATATCGTTCTCTCTTATGTTCTTGCAAATAAAGTGGCAAAAAATGAGGTGTGAGTGTACGCATCCTCAGCAGAAAACTGAAGCCCACCCCCAATTTGTCATTGTGATCTATAGTCCCACGATGGCACATTTACACACATACACACTTACCTTTACCCCCTTATCACTAGCAACCATGTTGCAGGAAGGAAGAGACACAGGGGACAGAAGTGTGCTCACCAAGTTGAGTTCTGCGTGGTTTTCCAGTTCACTTACACAGGTTGACTTGACGAGAGGTTTTGAGGGCGAACTCGGCCAGATTGCTGCGTTGGACTGGACAGCAGTGGACTTAAGTAGGACAAATAGCACATCACTTTATTGCCCTGGGCCCTGACTCCAGTGGAGGAACCGATTGGACTAGACTGTGCAAAACTGACCTCCGCTTTGAACTTGGCCAGACTTTCCAAGAAACATGTTTTGAAGAGAGCTGCAAATAGACTTGAAGAGTCTAATTCAATAAATAGAAAGCCTGCAGGTCAGGTTACCTGAGGGAGAGCTGCACACATATGTAAAGAGGTCTTGCTTCCTTTCAAAAACATCCCTCTAAGCACTGATGCTTTCCTCCTGGACAAAAACGACACCAATATAACCAGATCCCGGAAATCCTCGCCAGAGTATTCGCGTTTCTCCTGCGATACAACGGCTCTCCACTTGCACCTAAGATACGCCAATCGTAGATTCCCTGCTGACTCCCGTGTTCTTCCTTCTCCTCAGTACTCCCTCCGTGTTCCCCGAAGTGGTGACCTCCTCCGCCACGCCCCCCAGCCATCCACCTGCTCACGCCACCACGTGCTGCACATTCCCCACCTCTACGACCTGCCAATACGCCCCAAGGATCCATCCTAAATATCCGCTTCAATAAACCTTTCACCACAACCCTTTCAGCCTCTGCTTGCTTCTGGGTCCCGTTAGCATCAGATCATGACAACAAGGTTGAATTAGGTTTGCGTTCAATACGTTTTATCCCGTCCTGTCACCTAACCCTCGAGAATACGCAGCCTCTCCTGCGTGATAAATAAATAGATAATGAGTGCGGTATATGTTGCATCAGCCCTGTGCTAAAGTCACAGTCACAAGGCTTTCTGATGTGCACGTTTGCTGACAACGCCTCAGCAAGGACACTGTATCGTCTTCCTATCCTCACATCTCTCCTGTCTTCCTTCCTCTATCTCCATGGAAGCAAGGAGGATGGGAATAAAAGGAAGATGACTAAGGCAGGTGCCAAACTTGGGAAAGGGGTACGCCTGTCAATGAGGTACGACCAAGCTACTGTGAGTTCGATCTTGTGGACTGATCGTCTCCTTTGTGTCAGCCACTATGGCTACAATAGGGGCCACTAAGGGGCACTTGGATTTCCCTAAGTGACACTGATTAATGATGAGAATGTAGTCAGCTCTTTCTTTCCCTTATCAGTACAAGCCTTAAATTACGCCTTTAAGTCTGACAGAAAGTGTGCCCTGAAAGGACTCTTTAAATGTTCTTTGTAATGATTTTTTATTTAATTTCTTTTGATTGATGTAATCAAGAAAAGGTGTTACATTGTAGGGTTTTTTTTTTGTTTGTTTGTTTTTTGTTTTTTGGAGGAAAGAATGAAATGATCATCACATGCCAAGATTTACAACATGCATATATTGGCAAGTCTTTACAATCAAGCCCAGAAGTATTTGTATAATGAAAGCAATATATTGATGTCAAGTGTTTAGCAGCTGTTGGATTGACACTAACAAGGAATTGAGATTATGAGATTTGAACACAGAACCTCAGAATTTTGAGGCAGAAGTGCTCACCACTCCATCACTGTGCTGCACCAGGTGAGATTTTGCCAGAAAATTTAGGAAAGAAACTCGCATTCTAGAATGAGTCGAAGAAAAGTATGTAAGTATACCCAATTCAGTTGTATACTGTATAGCACCAATCCACAGCAGATGTTAGGGCACTTCACATCTGGAGCAAGTCTAGAAGCACACTCCTCACACATTACGAGACCAACTAAACCCCATGGTATCAGTCATGCTGCCAGTGTTATGACATGGGAATGTATGGCTGCTACTGTAAGTGAACTTGATGATGTGACCACTCATAATTGTGCAGGCAAAGCTAATGTTGTGGCTGATGAGTGAGTATATGGCACTAATTTTTACTTTTACTTTTCGAGTCATATTATTCTAAAGTAACAGCACTCTTGAGTACTCTTTTTGGCAACTCCACCCGCCTCTGTCTGTATCATACTGTACACTACACTTTATACTGAAAGCAGAGAGACGGTTGAATTATAGAAGTTCAAATAAAAGTTTATTTGGGAAAATTACATTCCATAATTAGTCAGTGATTTGTTTGCAACGTTGCAGCTGAATCTTTTGAATTGAAAAAGTGGAAAAACAATAATCTTATCAGTGTTACTTGTTACAGAAGAACATACTGTGTGAGTCTCATAATGTTTTTCACATCATATGCACAGCTTGAGATCTGTGTTCCGTACAAACAGAAACAATATCACACCCCTGGGAGCCGCTGGGCGTTTTGTCTGGCCTGGATCCCTCTTTTGTGTCACCGGCTTTTTTTCCCCCTTTCCCGCTCACACTAATCGTCGCCCACCCCGTTGTCCCAAAGCCCGATATTAAGAAAACGATGAGAGAAAAACAAAGTGGGTAATTTCCTATCATCCTAAAAAAACATTATTCTTCATCTCTTCCTTCCCTTTTTCTTGATCCATCTTTCTTGGGAGTTTCCAGCAGAAATTTAGAGGGGCGACAACAACAACCACAATAACAGTGGGGGTTGGTGAGAAGTAAAGTCTATTTCTATTTCTTCCTGTGTGCGTCTTCTCTGTCGGCTGAAGCGATTTGGAGGGTGACAACAACAACAGGAGTGAGCAGGGACTACAGTGTGACTTTTCAGTGACCGTCCGTCTGCCGAGGTGAGAAAAGGAAGGGGGGAGCTAGATGAGGATCATGAAGGGCACACTTAGAGGAAGAGTATACAGAAGTGAGCGGTGAGGATAGAATGGATCCCGCTTGTACATTTTTTTTTTTTTTTTTTGTCCTGTTCGGCTGTTAGGTCAAGTGGTCAATCTGTATCCCTTTTATGCCGGAACAGTTTTACTGTGTCACAGTGGAGTTTTTAAGGTTCCACTGGGGTATTAGAATTGAGGTTTATTGAGAATCAGACTTGATCAGTCGAACAGAACAAAGTTTCTAGAAGGGAGAGAGAAACAAAGACAAAAGACAAAGCACTAATTGTAAACAGGATGAGAGAAGTAAATCATTACATTATCTACAACAATGAAACATTAAATATGAGTATCGCATGGTGCTGTAGTGCTACACCCTGTGAGGGAAGGACAGGACAGGATAGAACAGGACAAGGACAGGAGAAGAAGCATGCAGGACAAGGGTCGTGAACCCGGCTGTACAACTGATGTGTGGTGGCATTAATTATGTAAATTATAAAAGTCTGCAGGACGAGAGTATAAGTGAGGGGATACACAAGCGATTTGCATATTCATGAGTTATTTATCGCAGTAAGTGCGTGACCCCACACCCAGTGAAAAAGTCCTTGGGGTGTGTGCCTGCGGATACATGCAAGTGAATTGACACCGTTTTACATGCACAAAGACTGACAGAAGTGTCCTGTAATTGCTGTGGCCGCACCGCAATCGAGGGGCGGGATCAGGCCCAGGGGTCCACCTGAGAGCAGCCCGGCGGACGGGACACGTCCCACACCGAGGGACCCAGGGCGGTCCGCCGGCCCCACCGAGGCGCCCCGACAACTGGCCACCCGGTGGGGGCCGCAGGGACCCAATGCAACCCCCCCAGCCACCCGCCCTCCTCCACCCCCAGGAAAAGCCAGACGGCACCCACAACCTGCAGGGCCCGCGATGCAGCCAGTTTTTGTGCGTTTTCAGAATCAGAATCATCATTATTTGCCAAGTATGGAATTTGTCTTCGGTAGTTGGAGCCGCTCTAGTACGACAACAGACAGTCAACTGACAGAGAACACTTTTGAGACATAAAGACATTGAGAAAAACAGTCACTAAAGTCAGTTGTGTAATGTCTCCAAAGACGAAAAACAATACTAGAGATGCGTAACCGAGGCATCCACACGGGTAGGCGCCATCTTGTTCAAAACTGCAAACTCCAGTTTCAATCTGTTTATGTGTATATTGAAAAAAAAATCCAAAGACTAAAAATCCATACCGTTTATGTCATGTATAGTGCTGTACAAAAGGCCACTAGCTTTGTTTTTTGATGATCTTTTTCACAGCAGTCATTTTGACAAAGTGAAACAGTAAATGCAATAGTAGGACAGATACTATCAGCAGAGATTATGCACGTAAAACTACACCACTAACACATATCAGTTTTCAATTCAACTGTCCACCCCACAGAAGCACAATGGCACCGCTGAGAAAATGATTTATTTACTACAAATAATACAAATGTTCTTTGTTCCTCTATTTATGCCTACGACATACAGTGACAGGCAGAACAATTAAATGCTCTGCCACTAGATAATAGAAGGTAAAGTTAACCTGTGTATCCACCTGTTGCGATTCATACACCATTTGGGAAGTTGTGCTGCATTCACACAGGACTCTACTATACATGACTCCTCTGTTCAACATTATTTTGCACAATACAACACTGCCATTGAAACAGAACATTCATAGAGCTTCTCCCATCCCATTTATAATCCTATACATTTTTCAATGACAATCAATTAATTGCGTGTTAATTTTTTTCCATAGTCTTTAACAAAGTTAAGTCAAATGTCCATTGATTTTGGGAAGTGCATCACAATAGAAGCATATTTGTAGTGTGAATAATGCATTCTAACTGATAATATGAAAGATGGTTATTTGCTGACGGGATTGAAAGGAGTGACAAGTGAACATGGGGGAGGAGGGCGGAAGGCGGGACACAAGAAGTAGCTGTTAATTCATCCTCTCGTTGTCACGTTGACCCTCCCTCTGCCCTCCCACTCTGGAGTCACACTGACCTCCATTCACCGCATACTAACGCAGGCTCTGTCACCCCGCGATACCCACACACAACCCACTGTACCACGACAGCACACACACAACACTCTCTCATGCAGTTTTCTCTCATTCCAATCACATGGCATGGTTTCATGTGGGCAGCCATGTAAACAATATCTCCTTTATCCCTTTATTATTTCAACACACACAAAAACATGACGTCGGACACAAGCACACCGCGATGCACGAGCACAATAATTTGAAAATAATCTATACATATGAATGTTATTTGTTATTTTATTTAGCCATTGTTATTTGGATATTAGTGTTATTAATGGTTTTAATTCTCGAATCAGTCATCTATCCATCTGTCAGTTTTCTCCCACTTATCGTGTAAGGTCACAGGTGAGCTGGGACAGTCTAATCACGCCAACGTTTCTGTGCTTTTCTATTTCATTGAAACAAAGAAAAAATAAATGTGGTCTTTTACAGATGGTTTAATTTTTAAACTCATAAAATTTGGAGCTGTATGGAGGTAAATTCTTGTCATTGGACAGTGACCATATGTAATTGCCAGTACATATCTGATGTAGGCTCCATTGTGTCACTTTTAGGTTATTTAAACAACATTCACTGATAAAAGTTGGCGGGGAAAAGTTCGAAGAAGATCCAAGGAGAAATGTGGGAATGTTTAATAGGAATGTGCATGTTATTCTCACCTCAGCAGGTCATGTTTTATATACTGTATATAAGCTTCATATAGTGCAGTACACTTACACACTATGCAGACACACATACACGAAGCTATTAGACTTCCTTCCATAAATCACTTCAGCTTGCATCGAACATTTTACAGTCATCCATGCGCGCACATACTGTATTCAGACAAACACAAATGCCCATATTAGGGCACATATACATCCATCCATTTTCTTTACCGCTTATCCTCACAAGGGTCGCGGGCGTGCTGGAGCCTAACCCAACCATCTTCGGGCGAGAGGCGGCGTACACCCTGAACTGGTCGCCAGCCAATCGCAGGGCACATATAATCAAACAACCATTCCCACTCACATTCACACCTAAGGGCAATTTAGAGTTTTCCTTATCTCTAAGCGAGAGCCCAGACACCCTGCAGAGGAAACTCATTTCGGGATCTCGTTCTTTCGGTCACGACCCACAATTCGTGACCACAGGTGAGGGTAGGAACGTAGATCGACCGGTAAATCTAGAGCTTCGCCTTTCGGCTTAGCTCCTTCTTTACCACAACGGATCGATACAAAGTTTGCATCACTGCAGACGCTGCACCGATCCGCCTGTCGATCTCCCGTTCCATTCTTCCCTCACTTGTGAACAAGACCTCAAGATACTTGAACTCCTCCACTTGGGGCAGGATCTCATCCCCGACCTGCACAGACGCAGTATGCAACAAATTACATGCTCATTTTGACTGGCAAAGAATATCTTCCACTCCCTTTTCTGATTTATTATGAGCACACTTAGAATTGCAAACAGCACCTCCCTCTCTTTTCTTCTCCCCCCACCACCACACTCACACACACACACGCGCGCGCCATATACTTTCTGTACAGTGTAAGGGGTATCCGCCAGGGTGACTACGTACATACCCACTGCCGCCCATTATAATGCACACATTGTGGTAAAATCCCTGTGGATCAGAAGTGGGCTGACAAGCGCCTCACTGTGCCTGAGGTCCCACCACATAAGCCATTGTAAGCCTTTCCATATCACAATATAGGCTCCCCCTCCTACAAGACTGGATATGGGTTATTGGGTCAAAGGGATGCACGCTGCTGCGCATTATATAGGAATTATGACTCGGCCTCCTCTCATCGTGCCTATCTGCCGTAATCACCTGCAGATTATCCGCCACTGAATGCCAGCCTTAATCAAAGTGCGCTTCGGGAGAGTAGACAAGTCATGTTGACATGTTATGGTGAGGCTCAACATGGCTGGGATGGGCTTACCGCTAATCACACACATGAAAACACTGTGACCGTGGTATCTGAGAAAACATCGTCCTCCCTGCACTTGGCAATAAACCCATTTGAGCGGCCAACCATCGCAGGTGCTCCATCCGTGGTGACGGACACCAATTTGCGCACTGGGAGCTGAGTTTTCTCAATAAAATGTTAAAAAGACTGAAATATGACCTTTCCACGCGTGTGCTCTTTCATGGGCACGACTGTTAACAGCTACTCTTTTGTGGTCATATCAGTCATCATCATCCGAATAAAACTCCACAACCGGGCTGTGTCACTCACGTCTCTAGACTCATCCAGCTGCAGTTAGAAGCACTAGCAGTCTCCGGTGTCCTTCCAAAGTTGTTCGGTCAAATCCATGAGCAAAAGCTATGGCTTCACTGCGCTGTGTAACTGTAGCCCTTGATAGCTGGCGAGCTCCGATCGAAGATGCTACTTCTGCTTTGTTTTTACAGTCTTGAAACAACGAGTCAGCAGCTTCAACGAATGCCTCTTTTACCACCTCTCCGTCTTGAAAGGATTTCTTGTTCTTAATGAATAAGTCACTCGCCTAGAACGAAGCTTCGGTGGCTGCCTTTGCTTTTGAAGTTCGCTGTGAGAAAAATGACAGCTGTACGGACAACTGGGATTTTAGTTCTTTCACCTTTTCGCTTTTCGGAGGGAAGTCAAGGGCAAAGGACAAATTTTATAGTGAGGATGATAGGCTGACGTCTACGTTTTAATGCCATGCCATCTACCCACACTACCTTTGGGATCTACAGGCAGATCGCGATCGAAGTATTGGGCACTTACACTAAAATTACACTGTCATCTTATTGTTGCATTTATTTACAGTATGGCCTGTTTGTTATGTTTTGGTTTTCATTTTGTCATGGCCTTGTAGAAACCAAAACAGTGTGTAATGCTGCTGTGCATCATGTTAGCTGAAATATTGCGGTAATCTTAACACACTACTTAAAGTGTGATCAACCTAACTGGATGTGCATACGAACTAATTCTTTGCCCATCAGCCAAATTAAACTTTACAAAGAAAAACTTTTATAGGCCAGTTTTAGTGTCTCTCTCCTGCATTCTTTCTACCTTTGTAACTGTACATGTGACCCGGTGAGGAGCAAGGATCATGGGCCAGTGTCGAGGGGGTGTTAAGGTTTTGGAATGGGGGGTCCATCAGCTCTAAGCCTTTCTTGTTATGAGCTGAGTCCCCCTGTCCACCGTCTCTTTCTTTGGGCAGCTGAAATGAACTCCATGGGAGGGCACAACACATCATCGCAGGCGTCTGCTTTGCACACCACCCCGCCCCAAAGCCAAGGAGGGCCAGCCATCTGGGCCCTTTGTCTAAGGAGGGGGAAAGCACACCCTATTTGCTACCCCTGCACCCCTACACACACACACACACACACACACACACACAAAGATCTCACATGAGCAGCGGTAGAGTTAAACATATATCTCAAGAAGAAAGAAGTCTGTTTCGCCAGGGCCCCTCCTCTTACTCATTCACTCACTCCCTCAGTATGGAATATCAACGTTGCATCATCTTTTTTTTCTTTTCAGTGGGACACAATGAGCGGCTGTGTTTGCTTGGGTGTTGCCGAGTGACTTGCCGAAATTGTTCCCATAGCTCATTGTGTCTGCCCAGACCTTTATGTTTTTGAGAAGGGGGAGACCAGACGACCCCCTGAAGGATCACGCTTGAACAACTCAGCAGACTAATAACTTCTTACCAAAGTCACTCTCACTAAAATAGTGTAATAATTGAAAACTAAACATGATGTAGTGCAAAAAAACAAACAAACAGTGACTCCTTAAGTGTCATTTACATTTAAACTCATTTTAATTTGTGCTGAGTAAAAGAAATCTAATAAGTGACATGTGATATGCAATCAGCCGTGGAAATTGTCACAGAGCAGAGTTCATGGCCAGGAGGCGTGAACAAAGCACATCAAATCACCATTGAGCGGCTGTAAATGTATGTGAATAGAAAAGAGATCTTTCGCATTGGATAAAGCACAGATGTCCAATAGGGATGCCACTTCTAAACAAGCCTTGGCTCCTCCTGGCTTTTTTATTTATTTATTTATTTGGGGGGGGGGTACTGTATTAAATTCAGAATGTTGAGCATGTTATCACTCCATCCCCATTGTCTGTGAAGGGTGGCTCAGTGAATAGAAGACCTAGTTTTGGGCTGTGGAGGTCTGGAGGACCCTCTCTGCAAGTCTCTCCCATTGGCCCCCATTGTTTGGCTGGGCCTCTGTCTCGCTTGAGGCCCAACCCAGACCTACTTACCCACAAACAGCAAACTGCTGAGGTTATCCTGCAGCCACTGAAGGTCAATGGCAGAATGGAAAGCAATGTGGTTTTTACTAAGCTGGGATGTTTGCCAACATCAACCAGTCTCACTCACACTTTGCCATTTACCAAGACTTGATCAAAGGGTTTTTGTGTCAGTGATTTCATCTATCCAGAATTTTGGAGAATGAAATCATTTGAAAATCAAAGTTTTCTTTTCTTTTCTTTTTCAAAATAATAGCTTTTAGGCTAGCACGGTGAAGTCGGGCTTAACAAAACGTCTGCCTTACGGTTGAGAGGTCCCAGGTTTGAATCTTTGCTCCTTCCTCGCATGTTCTCCCAATACTTTTGTGGGTTTACCCTGTGTACTGTGTCTTCCGCCTATATTCCACAAACATGTATGTTAGGTTCATTGAAGGATCTTTTTGCCTATTCTGACTGCAAGTCGCACGCCATTGTTTCTGCCATGCTTTACATGATTGAGTCACTTTGAAAACTGTGGGTGGGTTTCATGTCTCTTAAATGTAACATTCTTTGCTCCTCAACGTTCGATGCTTCAACCGCGATCTGAAAATTGTGGGTTGAGCACTGAAGATCGAGCAACGACTGATGTTTGCTTTGTGGGAGTCCATTAGCTCCTGGACAGTGACGTACAGTATCAAAATGGGCATGGAACAGCTCGATCATATACGGAGCAGGACTTAAGATTGAATAGTTGATTTCTTTGTAACATTCCTTGATTATTTTAGTTTAGATATACTGTACATATTTTGTTGAGTCTGTTTTATTTTTGGCAGTATTTGATATTGAAATTGTTTAATTACAGTGGCTCATAGATGCTACGCAAAAGTCGAAAAATTAGGATGTAATGTTTTCAAATGCCACATCACGAAAACCAAAACAGTTTGAGCAACATATCAACATTATATCAGTCGCTACAAATATGCGCTGTGTGCGTATGGGCGGCGGGTGGTGAAAGGCGGCAGATGCCCACTCACAAGCGGAGTTGTGAAGCGTAAATGCTGATCATATTTGACTTTAATTTAATTGTACTTGAAAAGTAAATCATAAAGTAGACATGCTGTGATAGTAACAATTCAGACACTGAGACAATTGATTCCTGACACACGTCAATGGCACAAGGTCATCTTTAATTGCCATCGCCATGAAATGACAACATCGAAGAGCAAAGGTCTCATTTCTCCAAACATTTGTCCCTCCTCGCTCTTCTGTTGTTCTCCTCATAGACACAATGTGTATGTTGCCAGTGTAATGAAGCTCAATGTAACAGAGGAAGGGTAGCGTTCCTTCTTATGTATGAGTAAAAGGTACATTGCATTTAATCTACTGTGACGAGTAAAATTGTTCTAAAAAGAAATGTAAATGTAGCATGTTACGAGCCACCTCTGGCATAATCGCATCATAGAAAGGCTTTATTTCGGGAGGTGATGTGCTGTCACACTGGAAAAATGGTGTCGATCATCCATCAATCCATTTTCTACAGCACTTGTCCACATTAGGGTCCCAGGTGAGCTGGTGCCTGACTGTGAGCCAAGATTCGAACCCCACACTTCAGAACTGTGAGGCAAACGACGTAACCACAATCTCACTGTGCCGTGAGTGTCAATTATGAAATAATTGTTAAGGCGTCTGAATCTAATGAGCTGGAAGTGACATTTTTGTGCTATTTAACGTGCTATTGTCTCCGCCCTCGCAATGAAAACAAGCTTAATATTAACTTACAGTCACTGTTAAAGCCTCATGGAAGTACACTTTGCTTTCAATGCTAAACGATCTTAATCACCAGCTAATTACTAACATTATCATTTGGAAGGTGCTGCAGTTGGTTTTGGGAAGCGTTTACGAAGATGAAACTGTCGTTGCTGGAAATGAGACTGATTATAATTTATCCAGTTCGTCAGCCAAAAGCAGAACAATTTGCACGAGTGCAAAGGGGAACATTAATGAGAACATTCATCATGATGGCACAGCAACTCTCGGATTGTTGCTGTTTGCTTGTTTTTTTTCATTATTTCCTCTTGACTTGATGAGGATGAAAGAAAGGATTTTAAATCCAGTATGCTGATGGTTTATTTTAGGCTACAACACACAGATATTGACTCACAAAAGCTTCTGTGTGTGTGCGTGTATATGTGACAACACTTGATCACAGCGGTTACCATGGGGATAACAAACAGCGTGTTACAGTCTAATGTCATTACTCAGCATTTTTTGGCACACCGGTCTTCTCTATCCTATTTGTATGTTCTTTCCGACTCATCAGTTTGGAAGATTAGCAAACACTGTCGATACAGTCCATTTCCTGCCATCATAACTTGCGTGACCCAGGCACCCCGCACGACAACGTGCATGGCAGGAAAGTGCGTTATTTCGCTGACAGAAACATGGAAGCACTAGCCTTAAAAGGATTTAACAGCTGCAGTCATGAGGGAGCAGGGAGCAGACTGTTTTAAAGGCCATTATAGGGTTGGGTGGCTGTCTAGAATGTGACCGAGACTGCTAATGTATGTTTGTATGCATGTGCCTATCTGACAGAATGTGCAAAAATATTTCTCGAATGGAGGGCCAGTGCGTCAAGGAAGCCACTGAGGTTTACAGGTCCCTGGTTCCTTCCCCATTATTCTACTAAACTCCATCAGGAACTAAGTAGGTGGAGGATTTGATGAAAGGTTACTCAATGCGAGCAATAGTCCTGGTACACAACAAAGTTCCCCCAGAATCTTGAATTGTCATCTCAACAATTCTGTGCTTAAAATGTGTGGTCAATTTGGGGAAGACCATTTTCTGTGCTCAGTCCAATTCAAGGATCATGAAGGCATGCTTGGATGTGTTTGGTGTGGAAGAGCCCAATCCCATCGGACACCTATGGAGTTGAGATAACCCGTCCATAGTCCTACTCTTCAGTACTATCCCATTAAGTACCAACTGCACGGCTACGGTATCAATTCTCAAGGGCGGAACAAGACACATTGCAGTTGCATTGAGTTTACGAAGAATCGTCATACACCAAAAGTGATATCGAACCCACAGAGATCATGTCAGCATGCGTGCACTGTGTTACTTCTCTATGTAATTATATGCCAGCAGATTACACTTTCATGCACTGTTTTGCTATGTAATGTCAACATATGGCCGACGCACCCTATTTTGGAACACACACCAGGTTAGTGTTGACCTACTGTACCTCCAACTGTACTCCACTTTGTTGTCAAGCATCACACACGTGCCTCCATCATTTTCTCTGCCAGGCTCCAAAACAAGAGGTATTGATTTGATCACCATTGGCTGTTTTTCTTTTAGTTTGCAGAAAACATGTCTGATTAAAAATCTGTGGCGTGGTAACGTTGGTGTCAAGGAACTGCCTTTTAAATTTTGGTGCAAATCTGGGTCGCAACAAACCCTTTCATGCGATAACCCCAAATTAATTATGGTATTGCCCCCCACGTCTTCCGTGAACCAGAAAGTAGCCTGCTGATATGCAGACAAACACAAATATGTCACTCTATGTTATTTTTCCCTTTGGTAAGAACAATTAATCATCTCTTTTTTTCTGTTTTGTCATGATAGAACATTTTCCACCACGATCAAATCAAAAAGGGTATCTTCCAGTGATTTTATGTCTTACTCAAAGAACCAGGAAGTGCTCCGCTAAACATTTTTCTTTTACTTTTGTTAAAAGGTTCAACATTGCATTGGAGGTCTGCGCTCCACTGAATGGCATTCTCGTTAAATCTCTGTGTTTACGCCGCAAAGAGATTTTGACTGAGATGAGCCTATTTGTTTGTTTTGAGATGGCTCCAGTCTGACTGCCGTCACCACAGCCTCTTAAAGCATCAAGTAATGTTTCAACCAATGCACTGGCTGCTGGTGCTTCATTGCTAAATGCTCCACAGCCCGAGTGTGACAAAGTGTCCTGTACGCCCACAGAAACCCTACTGATTAGATCTGTCAGGAGGATAATGGGTGGAGCTATGCTGGTAATTACATGATGTCACAGAATTAATAGTAATGATAACACCAAGTCAGGCAGTATACAGTATTTGAACATTAGTGTGGGAGGAACAGGCGTGTGGGAGCTCCTTTCATGCATGATGAGTCACTGCATTACTCAGAATTCACATTAAAAAAAACAACTAAAAATGTGAAAAGCACTCTTCCATTCTTCGATACCGTTTTGACAAGAATTCTGGTTAAAGCATCATTCTCCACTCCACACTCATACTGGTAGTCAATTCGTTTTGTCCATTTTGGACAAAACTGACCAGTTAAGTCTATGGGCAGTTATTGGGAACATTTACTTTTGGATAAGTAGTCATCACTATCTGATTTCATTTTCCCAATTGTTTATTGTTACAGGTCGAGAGTACAAGTTATGATTAAACAATGACAGCACTTGTGCTGATATGGCCAATGGTATTGTCAGCACTTAAACCTCAGAACCAATTAAAGATATTAAAAAACAAAGCAATTTGTTGGGATCACATGTCTTATCATCCAACCACCCTTTTTTTTTTATACCCTTTGTCCTTATTATGGTCATGAGTCCAAGTAAGCTGGAGCCTATCCCAGCCGACTTTGTACACCCTGGACTGCTCGCCGCAGTCGATCGCAGGGCACACGCAGACAAACCATTCACAGTCACATTCACACCTATTGACAATTTAGAGTCTTTAATGAGCCAAACATTTTTCATAATGATACTCATTAACATGATTTTATTTTTTTTAAATGGGGGGAGTGGAGTACCTGGAGAAAACCCACACTAACACACAGAGAACATGCTAACGCCACACAGGAGATTCGAAACCCTGAATTTGAATCAAACTATGACGTCGATGTGCTTAGCACTAGTCCACACCGCTGCCCACACGTTACCAGTTGCAACTTCGAGCTCCAAACATTTGCATTCAAAATATGTACAGCAATACAGTATATGTGTAGCAAGAAATGTAAACTTTTGTGTTAGTGTAACAGGATGTAGTAAAGTTGAAGAAGCCAAACTAAGAGATTTGGAATTTCAACCCCTGACCATCTGGGCACACACACACACTCACATGCACGCACACAAAACCAACAGACATAGCCAACACGACTCCTCCCGCTGTGCTCCGTCTTAACCTGATGGGATTGCCACGGTGGAAGTATCCCAATAATGCAAATAATTAAATCAGCAAGAACGCAAAGAAAGGTTTCATGCTGCTCTTGGGGGAGCAGCCCCGACCAGACTGAACACACTCCCCCACTACGGCCTCCCACCTCAGAACACAGACAGAAAAGCACAGGGGGGGCAAGAGGGGGTTGTTAGGAGATTTGCCAATAGACCCCAGAGGGAGGAAGGACACAGGAGTAGGAAAGGAAGAAGGAAGCAGCAAAACAAAGAGCATGGGAGTGCTAGAAGATAACTGTAGGAGAAGAGATGAGATGCTTGAGCAGATCTTTCAGGTGATCATCACAATGCCAGATATCCTAACTAAACAATTCACATACAATTGATACATTTAGGAACACACAAATCTTGGGAAATCCAATAGCCTACTACTGTTTTAATTACTGTTTTCCACAGCAGTATTTTGGCACTTGTAAAACAGTAGACGGTAGGCTTGCGCTATGTATACAGTACATAAAGTAATGACATTCTTTTTCCTTTGCGTTGAGGTTTAAGAGGGTTAGCTTCCTGCTATTGCTTCAGTGAATTACGGTACTGCACATGGACAAAGGCACTGGGACACCTGGCCATTACACATAAAAGGAAGTGAAAATATGGAGTTATTTGTTCCCTATATATTGTTGTGGCACTCTGCTATGACCAAGCTGTACAGGGAACAACCCACATCTCACTCACGTCTCTTTTCTTATCCCTTTTCTTCATCCCTCCACTCAAGTCCCCCCACATGACCCCCATTACTGCTCCCCTCCCACACAGGTCCTTTGAACCTGCACTCTCTTTCTCTCGCTAGCCGTCCCACACACGCCCTCCTTCTCTGCTCTTCATCTGCTCCATCTCCTCTCTAATTTGCAGAGGAGGCCTACAGCCCCAAGGCCCCTGAGCTAATGTGGCAGCATTAGCTTGTGGGGCTTGTGTTTACAGTTTTAGGGGAGCGAGGTTCCCTGAGACTGAGACACTTTGTCTAAGGCCCATGTGGATAAATGACAGGCTAGTGTGACAAGAAGTAAATAGTATTCGCACTACTACTTGTATGTGTCTGACAGCAGAAGTACTTTGAACTGTCTTGCTCAGTAACGCAGTCTTGTCTAAATACGCTATGTGCTGTACTCTTTTAATTACTTTTTCACAGCAGTTAGTATTATGTAGCAGGATAGTTACCAATATTATGGTAAAAATACATACGGTATTTCCACATGTAATGTGGGTGTTTATTTACTCATCCCCAGAAAGGATCAGGCCTCGATTAGGGCTAAGCGGCTGACTAGAGAGATGATTTTATTTGTAGAAACACCATTTTTTCTAACATTATAACATCGTTGAATGTTTTTTATGTTTAAAAATGTTCAGTGAAACTGGAGTTTGAAACAAAATACATATTCTGTACTAGTGTATATCGTGATCATTTTGAGAAACTTGGTTGGACAGAAGCAGACTTTAAACATACTGCAAAGAGAATTTGTTTTGTTTATGTGTTTCAGCGATAGCTGCTGTTTTGGCTAGCAACAGACTTCAAATGGGATCAGCAGTTAATGCTTCCATGTCTGTGTGAACAATAGTGTATGCACTGAGATAATGACAACAGATACCACCTGTTTTGTCCTCAGGGGTATAAGGGAGGAAGGCGTCTATTTGGGGAGAGGTACTTATCTGTTTCCAGTGTACAACGTACCTGCACATTATTTAAATGTGTGGAGGGGTGCTACATAGGCCAAGAAGAAGGATAAAAGTGTGGACAAAGAATGTAACTATAGAAATCATATCAAATGAATCATTACCCTCCAGAATCGTACAAGTTTGGAGGTCTCCACTCTACAAAGAGACATTCGGTCAGTATAATATGGCTAAAACAAACAAATCGAATGGTGGCAATTTTGTACAGTGCAGTGAACCCTCATTTACCGTTGGGGATACGTTCTAGACCCACCCGCAGATGAAAATCTGTGCGAGAGTGACCTTCAAAAAACTGCTACTTTAACACAGCAGCAATGCATATAAACAGACCATACAACAAGACTGACAGGCATACTGTATATTCTCTTTGCTCTGTGGGAACAACACATTTTACTGTAGCTCAGTAGGGGCCTCTTCTTCTTGCTCTTATTTACACTTCATCTACATCCAGTAGGGCTCAGTGCTTGTGCCGGCAAAATGGGGTACTACACTGAAGGTGTGCAACCCCAAATATGGACATGCCTGTATCCTCGAAAACGGCATAAAAAAACAACTGCTTACAAATACGTGTTACAATTGGGGTGCAAATGATAAAACATGACATACTATAGAGGAGGAACACGGTACACTATAAGTCTTATGCCTTACGTATGTATATATTTCTGCGTAAAAACCTTAACGTGATTGTTCAAGCAAATATCAACAGTCACAAAGATGCTCCAATCCCTTGCTTTACTTGTGTGCACGTCTTGTTTGTGCAATCATTGAGAGTGTCAGCCACCTTTTCATTTGTCTGCTTGAGTACATTTCTGCATGTGTGCAGTTTCAGGCTCTTTTTCCTCTTTCCCGCCGTGTCCATTGTCACCAGATGTCAGTGCCTGGGAACAGAGGCAAACAATGGTCACAGAGAGCCAAAGGGCAATTGCAATCGGGGAGGGGTGACATCAGTCTGTCATCTCACAGGTTTGTACTCCACCCGTTCTGCCAGTACAACAGTGTTTGTGAGTAAGTTGGAGCTAAACTAAACTATCTAGAAATGGAGCATGGAGATAAGAATTGAGACATGCAACAGTAGTTGCATCAGCAATGTTTGGGTGAGGACAGGGTGGAGTCCCATGTGTTGTTTTGATACAGTAGTACAAGTAAGGGTTGAGAATATCCTGGAATGGAGATAATACCCAGGAAGCTTTCCCCCCAGTGGCCACTGGGTCTAAGTCAAGCAAAAGCAAAACCTGCCCGGTATATCTTGATGGTAGACAGATAAGTATCTTCATTAGAAAACCCTGACAAAGCAGGGACCCACACAGAGCACAGCTCCTGGGAAAAAGAAGCACACGGGCCGTAGTGTCAGCGACTGTGTCAATGTGAGGTCAGTTAAGGGGGCTGACACTGCTTTGTCACTCTCACCTTGTCATTTTCCTTGAATAAGCCTCCCCTCAGCCTGATGGACGGTGTTTGGAGCACACTTTGAGCACACACGAGCACCTTTGCTTGCTCGCAGCCTGTTTGCATAGTGTCAATATAATGTAAAACACAGCGGCATCTATTGTGCTGCAGCTGGGGGCAATTGCGCCTCCAGATCTGTGAATGTAAACGGCACAGAAAGCCACCCTAGCTGGGTTGGTGGTGAGCCAAAGAATTACATAATTGGCCTGTGGAGGGAACAACAGCAGCCATGACACGTATTCAGTGTTTAGGCTTGACCTCCCACCAAGAAGCAGTAACGAATGAGAAAGATGAGGACAGGAGCGAGAGGTTAAGGATGAGGGTTGCTTTCGGGGCCCTTGTTAGCTATACCACACAGCCACATAGGACAGAGGTCAAAACAAAAGAGGATGATTTCGGACTCTGCAGCTTTCACTCTCAGGGAAATAACATTGATAAAGTAACATTTACCGGTACATCTGTACTGTATTTATACGTCCTCTTTTATTGACCGTTGTACTTCACACTGCTGATTGGATTAACGTTACAAATTCATTTCAAAGTTAATTCCACAAACTCCTTGATTTCACGCTGGGGTGAAAAGAGGGCTGCTTATCGTGTTTTGAAAAGTCCAATACACTGGAAAACATGGTTGTAAAAAGGTCTGTTTTATAAATGACCACTTTAAAAATCTCGGCTAGGAACAAGTGTGTCGCTTTGGATTGCTGTATTGTGAAGAGATTTGAGACTTCGTTTCATGAAGTCAATGTGTCTTCCACTCTGATGATGCACAAGATTTGATGGGTTCGATTAGTGAAGCATTCTATCTTGAACCCGTAGAGATTGCACGGATGGCACAAAATGGCTCAGCAAAACAAACCAACATGATTTTTTCATACCCTCCAAATGATTAAAAAATATATACAATTGCCAAACAATTGTCTTTGCAGTGTCAAATGTTTCAACATTAGCATCATAACCATGGCCATCAAGAATAAGTCTAGTGCTCAACGTTAAAAATTAATGTTCACGCGTGCAAAAATAGTTCCAGGTTTTTACTTCTGTAACGTAAGGAATACTATGCTATTTCCAGGGTGACTATGGCTGATAGAATTGTTATTAATAATGCTCTTTATCTAATTTTTCAGATTATTCGGAAGGAAGGGATAACAAAAGGAACCTTCGATAACCTTTTGCTGAAAATGCCTTGGCCAAGTGAGCAGAGGACTTTTTGTGCGGAAACCTATTTTCAGACCAGGTCATTTAAATCTGTGAACTCAAAAGTTCGATGGAAGTTCAATTTCCACTGAACACTTGCATCTGTATAGGGCAGAGTTGGGAGTAAGTCACATATGTGCAAGTCACAAGCAAGTCTCAAGTCATAACCTTCAAGTGTCAAGCAAGTCCCAGGTCATTGTGGGAAAAATCAAGCATGTTAAGTTGAGTCGCTCACGAAATTTCAAGCAAGTTGAGTCAGGTCATTATTTGGTTTTAGCAAGTCACAAGTCAAGTCATACAATCCTTCTCCAGTCGCAACTTACTGTATATTGGGGTGGTAATAAAATGTTCTTTCACAATTTTTTCCCCCCATAAATCATAACACTAAAAAAAGTATTCAAAAGTATTATAAAAGTTAAATGAACAACAACTGAGATTGTGATTAATTGAATATATTGCACTGAATTGTTTGAAAGTTGTATTTCAAACTCAATTTGACTTAACTTTATTTCTCAACAAACCTTGCTGTGTACTTTGTGATGACAGTGTCAAGATACGATGGTGTTCGTTTTAACTGGACCCAGAAGCAGGCGGAGGCTGAAAAGGTTGGTGGAGAACCGTTTATTGAGAAGAGATTTGGAGGTGGATCCTTGAGGCGTGCTGGCAGGTCATCGAGACAGGGTGCATGCAGCAGACGGTGGCGTGAGCAGGTGGATGGCTTGGTGGAAGAGGTCAGCAAGGCAGGGAACACAGAAGGAGCACTGAGGACAAGGAAGAACATTAAATATTGCGAGGACGGGCGGAGCTTACGTGTACCACGGGTGAACGTTAATACTTCGGCAGTGGAGGCTTGGATCTGGCAGGCTTAAATGCAGGTGATGATGAAGGCTGATTGACAACAGGTGCGCGGCCGAGGTGGTGCTGATTACTGGGAAGAGAGAGGGGGAGAGAGAGCGAGAGGGGCGCAAAGCGCCACCCAAGCGTCGACAAGGGAACTGCAGGGCACAGCTCATGACAGTAACCCCTCTCAACAGAGGCCTCCTGACATCCTGCCCAATGTGAGCTGCGTAAAAGTCCCTAATCAGGGAGTCATTGAGAATAAGTTTGCAGGAGTTCCAGGAGCGTTCCTCCGGACCATAACCCTCCCAGTCCACAAGGAACTGGTAATCCCTGCCCCTGGGCCTCACATCAAGGATGCGCGAAACTGTGCAGGCCGGAGGGTTGTCAATAACGCGGGGGGTTTGGGGGGAGGGCACGGCCGAAGGGCTAAGAGCACAAGTGGAGACAGGCTTGAGTAGTGACAGATGGAACGTCGGATGAATCTTAAGCGCTTGTGGAAGTTTTAGTTGAACTGACGTGGGATTGATGAGTTCAGTGATCGGGAAGGGGCCAATAAAGCGCGGAGTGAGTTTACGGGATTCAGTCTGGAGTGGGAGGTCACGGAAGGAAAGCCAAACCGTCTGACCCACCTTGTACTCATTCATAGAGGAGCGACGAAGATCCGCGAGCCGTTTATTTCTCTCAGCGGACCGGGTTAAGGCCGCCCTGACGTCCTTCCAAATGGACTGGACCCTTTGCAGGTGATCCCTTACTGTGGGAACCGCCACCGCATGCTCCTGTTCCCAAAATAACAGAGGTTGGAAACCGTAATAGGCCATGAACGGGGACATACCGGTGGCGGAGCTGGTGAGGGAGTTGTGGGCATATTCTATCTAGGGGAGGAATGTGCCAAACTAACCCCCCCCCCATAAAAAAATGTTAATTAATTTTATTTGAAGTGAAACTGTGGGAAGCAAGCAAACAGACCAAAACAAGAAAGTGGAGACTGTGGAGTATTAATACTGCATTGTCCAGAGATAAGATGCAAAGCCATGGAAAACTAACATTAGCATGTGTGATTCTTTTTGGTATATATAGCCATGTATCCTCAAAAGTTACAATGACACTGCGATGACTGCGTGATCAATGAGCAACCAGCAATTGTTCACATCACCTATTTGGTTGCTCGGTACGCTTAAAATGGCAGCTGGTCATGTAATATAAATGGGACCGAGAAGTACCTGATTTTGTCAGTGGAAAAGTATCAATAACGAGATTACATAACAACAACCACAAAGAGGTAAACAGGAAACGTGTTCAAAATGTTTCACATACACACTTCAACAGTGTCAAAACAACTTGCAAAAACAATTAAAATGGATGCTGTGATATGTATATGAGGTGGGGCAACACTTTCTAGTGCTACTGAAGGAGAATCTCTGTTCAAACTTTTAACTTGTAGTGGTAGTTTGTTATACCTCTTTTTAAAAAAACATACAAATGTGCACCAACTGCTTGTCCTGTGCTTATACAAAAGCTTTTAAATACCCGTCCTCTGTTTAACTTATGTAAGTAAATCTCTTCTTCTGACTGTAGTTGTGTTACTTAACATGTAGATTTCACAGGGGAAACATTTCATGTGCTACTATATGGAGTTAGCATTGTGGTCTACCATTGTTGTTTTGGTTGGGAAGTCCTCTTACATGGCTACACTGAATGCTTACCACTCAAGTGCAATCATTTTCAGCATTTAGATGGAAATGTGTCATTTCCAAAAACTTTCACTTTGACACCCCTTTTCAAAGGGGGGTGGAACCATGTTGGCCAAAATGACACCATTACTATCTGTTCCAAAGCGGGAATGCTCAAACGGGCTTCCGTCTCGACAGCCAGGCCTTACAAAAAGGTGGAGCAGGGACCTTCAAAGATTCCCCTGTGTGTTGCACTTAAATGTTTCTGTCTGTGTGAACTTCACATCAAACGAGCATGGTCTGCTTCTGGCGCTTTGAAGTGCCAAAGCGGGGGGTGAGAGCAAGGCACAAAGGCCTGCCTTGACACGTTCTGGTTGAAAATGGACTTAGCTACAGTATAAAAATGGCTCAGTTAAAAGTCTACTGAGAGTGGTACAGTATCCAGGCTCAGGACTTGACCAGTAACTGGACTCATGATCCCTGTCACATACAGCTTGATCTATGGCATGTTTATAGCATGGACTAGTGAGTTGGTCGCAGCAGACAGTATTTTGTCCAGTAATTTATTGTATAAAATAACATCAGGTTGCTATTACAAAGATCTAAAAAACAAGGATTTATTGAAGAAACTTGCACAACCTTGCATACTGTGGTTATTATTATCACTGCAATTATAGTAGCAACTATGAAAGGCATTACAGACATGTAAAACAGTAAAAAGACGTGGTTAGAGTAGCCAAATATTGTGCTCAGGTAAATGTACTGTTACTTTATAATAATATGACACAAGTAAAAATAAAAAGTAGTCCTCCAAATAATTACTTGAGTCGTAAGTACTCAGTGAAAAAACTACTTAAGTACTGAGTAACTAGTGAGTAACAACTGATTTATTCTTTTAGAGAATGAATGTCAAATAAAATAAAAATAACTAAATACAATATGAATGTGCAAATTCAGATATTGCTGCACAATATCACTAAAACATAATAAATAACATCTTTATAAAATAAAATATTTGTAAAATAACAAATTTAGGTAAATTCAGCTCCAAGAAATTGTTTTATACTATATTGTTTCTACTTGTTAAACAGTACAATACTGTAGGGAGTTTACAAAAACAGGACGAATGCTGCAGAAGAGATAAAAAGTCTAAACAACCCTGTTCAAATGCCAGGTTTTTGTGTTGTAAAAGAATTTTGACCAAGATAAATCTTTTTCAAACTTTTTCCACCATGTGACCGTGTGACCTATAATTTGTACAACTCAATTGATTTAATGTTGTATTTTTTGGAGAGGGGAGGTGAAAATAAACAACTGAAATAAACTTGAATGTTGAATGACCTGGACTTGACGTTTAACTTGCTGCCTTCTTAGCCAGGTCACCATTGGAAAGGAGATGTTCTGTTTTAACTGATCTTTTACCTGGTTAAATAAACTTTAAATAAAATAAATAAAAATAAATCTGGTTGCACAAGGATGTACTCAAACTGGCATGTGGCTGTGTTCAGAAGTAACAGATGTATTTATGTTCAATGGGAGTCCGCACACACCTGGCACCATTTTAATTTTTAAGTGGAAAATAACAACAAAAACACATGCATAGGGCCTTACAGAAACATTATTTGCTGTATCCACTAAAAAGAATGAAGAAGCTGTTTGCTGACCAGACATACTGATAAAGTGTGTGTGTGCGTGAGAGAGAGAGAGAAAGACAGAGCGAGAGAGAGCACAGAATGTACCAGAGAAGATGCATGTTTAACAGTTACTTGCGACCATAAAATAGTACTAATGTTGCAATATGCACAGCCAAAACAACGGAAAAAACATCTACAACTTACCGCAAGGTGTTTTCTCAAGTTACAAGTGGGCTGAAATGTCCAAGTTTGGGCAGTGACAAAACGACGCTGCATTTTAAAGCTGTTGTTTTTCGTAGTCTGTAATGTAAACATGAGTTGCGCATGGCTGTCACGACTCACTCTGATTGGCCCGCGAAGCCTTGTAGAACACTTTGTGTCCGGACATGTGACTTGTGTCGTATGATTGGTGAACTTGAGTCAAACATCACTGTGGTAATCACGGTGGATTGGAGCAACGGTGCCCCATGTGGAAGTCGAAAACAAAAGTCCAAAAATAGATTCCGCACGCAATTATTGATAAATGAATGTAGCGAGCGGCATGTAGCTTATTGTAACGAAGTAAAAGTACAGTTTCTTCTTAACATAAATGCTCGTGTAAAAGTAAAAAGTATGCTTCATTAAAACTACTCTGACAAGTTTAATTTATCCAAAATGTTATTTGAGTAAATGTAACGGAGTAAATGTAACGCGTTCCTACCTACCCCTGGCTATAACCGATATTTAATTGTTGGACAAATTATGTACAACCAGTCAACTAAAGTAAACCATGCGAATATGACCTGAGATTTTATGCTTCGTAACCACATGTTGGGTGATAAACTCAGATTTTTTATTGATTGTAAAATATCTGAACAACGTGATTGGCTCGCGACCAGTCCACGATGTAGGCAACTCAACCTCTCACCCAAAGTCAGTTGTGATAGGCTCCAGTTCACATGTGGCCCTAATGAGGACAAGTGCTATAAATATTGGATGAGTGGACAATTTTTCAAATTTAACGAAAAACTTAATTTAAAGATTAAGAAATACTGTATAGAAGATGCAACTCTAAGTCAATGGGAGGCAACATATTATGTCAAAGTTGAGGTTTTAGGTAAACAAGTGACATGCTAAACTCTTTCAAGTTAGTTTGAGAGTTTGGACAGTGGGTACAGTCACATGTGTGAGTTTAAAGATCCCTTTCCATGCCGCGACGACTTGGTGGGCTTTAAAGGCCCTGTAAAGTTAAGATAAAATGTCTTATGAATTCAACACAACACAGAGAGGAGTATTATTAACAACCCGGCCAAATTTAAATTAATATAAAAATTGCCAAGTATATAAAATGAGGCTCCAAAATCATGAATAATAGATCCCTCGTCCAGGCTGTCGGACACTGTGGGTGTGTCCGCTGAATGCGCTCAAAACACACACCACTCAATTTTCACCTGTCAATCAAATCATTTCATGTCGTATGTGCTCAAATGTCTCTAATCAGCTATAGGCTGTATACCGTGTGCCGCTGAGTTTAATAAACAGTTGACTTACCATGAAGTGTCTCTGTTATGTGGGGAACGACACACAACACTGAGCGAGGTGGTGACATGTTAGACGACTCCACCGCCTGTCTAGCAAGCTTGTTAGCTCACTGGCTCATTAGCTCATGGGCTAGCAAACATAATAAACAGTTAACTTTGCCTGAAGTGTCTTGTGTGGATCTACGTGCAACACATAGAGTAAGGCTGAAGCGTAATGGACTGACTCAACACCAGTCTGACGGTCCACGAGCTCCCTACCCATGAGTTACAGAAATCTGCAACAGAAGTGTAGATATGGTGATTATATACTACAGTTGCAGATATCGCTAACTGTTATTTGTGTGTGTTTTTTTTTTTTTGTCCTGTTCGGCTGTGAGGTCAAGCAGAATGGAAAATCTGTATCCGTTTTATGCCAAAACAGATTTACTGTGTCACAGTGGAGTTTTTAAGCTTCCGCTGTGGTATTACAATTGTGGTTTATTGAGAATCAGACTTGATCAGTCGAACAGAACAAAGTTTCTAGAAGGGAGAGAGAAACCAAGACAAAAGACAAAGCACTAATTGTAAACAGGATGAGAGAAGTAAATCATTACATTATCTACAACAATGAAACATTAAATATGAGTGTTGCACGGTGCTGTAGTGCTACACCCTGTGAGGGAAGGACAGGACAAGATAGAACAGGACAAGGACAGGAGAAGAAGCATGCAGGACAAGGGTCGTGAACCCAGCTGTATAACTGAAGTGTGGTGGCATTAATTATGTAAATTATAAAAGTCTACAGGACGAGAGTATAAGTGAGGGGATACACAAGCGATTTGCATATTCATGAGTTATTTGTTGCACTAAGTGCGTGACCCCACACCCAGTGAAAGAGTCCTTGGGGTGTGTGCCTGTGGATACAGTCGAGTGAATTGACACCGTTTTACATGCACAAAGACTGACAGAAGTGTCCTGTAATTGCTGTGGCCGCACCGCGGCGGCTGAGGACCCCACCCAATCAATCGAGGGGCGGGATCAGGTCCAGGGGTCCATCCGAGAGCAGCCCAATGGGACACTTCCCACACCGAGAAACCCAAGGCGGTCCGCCGGCCCCACCGAGGCGCCCCGATAACCGGCCACCCAGCGGGGGCCGCAGGGACCCAATGCCACCCCCCCAGCCAACGACCCCACCCCACCCATCGCCCCACGAGCCCCCTACTATTGAGTTACAGAAATCTGCAACTGAAGTGTAGATATGGTGATTCTATACTACAGATATCGTTAACTCTTATTTGACCGCACTACAATTTTATTCTGACGAGTTATAATTTCAGTTACAATTATCTAGTTATCTATTTACTGGCAGCACTGTGTGGGGTGTGGGGTGCAGACTGAGGTTTCCTGCCAGCAAAACAACTGTCCAAAGTCTATGCGTGCGCCCTGTGCAACGCCCGTCGATTGTGAGGCCTTCGCTGATTGTCAACAGTGGGGTGGCGCCCCCAACAGAATGCCGCCCTGGGTGGCTGCCAATATCCCCCATATCAGTAACTGTCCCTCGCCGGCCTTCCTGTGTGGTGTTTGCATGTTCTCCTGGTGGCTGCATGGGTTTTCTCCAGGTATTCCGGTTTCCTCCCACATCCCAAGAACATGCATGGTAGGTTAATTAAAGACTCCAAATCAGTGTTCCCCATCCTTTTTTCTGCCACAGACCGGTTCATGGAAATATATCTACATATCTCACGGACCAGCTCGAAATTGTCCGAAGGTGTGAATGTGAGTGTGAATGGTTGTTGTCTATGTGTCCCAAGCAATTGATTGGCTGGTGAGCGAAGTCAGCTCGGATAGGCTCCAGCGCCCCCGCAACCCGAGTGAGGATACATAAGCGGTACAGAGAATGGATCGATGGGTGGGTGGAATTATGACTAGTCAGGATCAAATTGTAGCTATCTCAAACTGGAGCCACAGATGTCTACAATTCTGCCACGGATATCTTTAATTCACTTAGCTGAAATCTGCAGCTGAATTAACCCTGAACTGGTTGCCAGCCAATTGCAGGGAACATAGGAACAAACAACCATTCGCACTCACAGTCATGCCTACGGGCAATTTAGAGTCTCCAATTCATGCATGTTTTTGGGATGTGGGAGGAAACCGGAGTGCCCGGAGAAAACCCACGCAGGCACGGGGAGAACATGCAAACTCCACACAGGCGGGGCCAGGGATTGAACCCGGGTCCTCAGAACTGTGAGGCTGACGCTCTAACCAGTCGGCCACCGTGCCGCTTCTTTATATTTAATGTTTATTTAATCATTTTACAAAGCAACGTCAGATTTCTTTAATATTTTGCTTCAGTGTGTCATCTATAATGTGTGCATAACAACTGATCACAGTAATTGTATTTTAAGGAACAAAACTCACAGGTATTTGGAACAGGAAAATACAGTCCCCTCCAAAAGTATTGGAACGGCAAGGTCAATTCCTTTATTTTTGTTGTATACAGAAGACATTTGGGTTTCAGATCAACAGATGAATATGAAACAAAAGTTCAGAATTCCAGCTTTCATTTTATGATATTTACATCTTGATGTGTTCAGCAACTCAGGATAGAGCACCTTTTGTTTGAGGCCACCCACTTTTCAAGTGAGCAAAAGTATTGGAACATCCATCCATCCATTTTCTGAGCCACTTCTCCTCACTAGGGTCGCGGGCGTGCTGGAGCCTATCCCAGCTATCATCGGCAGGAGGCGGGGTACACCCTGAACTGGTTGCCAGCCAATCGCAGGGCACATACAAACAAACAACCATTCGCACTCACATTCACACCTACGGGCAATTTAGAGTCTCCAATTCATGCATGTTTTTGGGATGTGGGAGGAAACCGGAGTGCCCGGAGAAAACCCACGCAGGCACGGGGAGAACATGCAAACTCCACACAGGGGATTGAACCAGGGTCCTCAGAACTGTGATGCTGACGCTCTAACCAGTCGTCACCGTGCCGCAGTATTGGAACAGAAATGATTAAATTAACTTAAAGTAAATAACATTAAATATTTGGTAGCATTACCTTTACTTGCAATAACTGCATCAAGCCTGCAACACATTGACTTCTCCGGACTGTTGTATTCTTCATTTGAAATGCTTTTCCAGGCATTTACTGCAGCATCTTTCAGTTCTTGTTTGTTTCTGGGGCTTTTTCCCTTCAGTCTCCTCTTCAGGAGGTAAAATACATGCTAAATTGGGTTAAGGTCTGGTGATGGACTTCCACTTTTCCCCCCTGATGAAGTCCTTTGTTGTATCGGCAGTGTGTTTTGGGTCATTGTCTTGTTGCATGATGAAGCTTCTCCCAATATATATAGTTTGGATGCATTTTTCTTTAAATTGCCAGTGAAAAGTGGAAGGTCTTAGACTGGCCAAGTCAATAACCAGACCTTAACCCAATAGACTATGCATTTTACCTCCTGGAGAGGAGACTGAAGGGAGAAACCCCCAGAAACAAACAAGAACTGAAAGAGGCTGCAGCAAAGGACTGGAAAAGCATTTAAAATGAAAATGGAAGTCTGGTGAAGTCAATGGGTCACATGTTTTGATGCAGTTATTGCAAGTAAGGGTTATGCCACCAAATATTAAATGTTATTGATTTCAATTTCATGTATGTTCCAATACTTTTGGTCACTTTGAAAGTGGGTGGCTTCAAACAAAAAGGGCTCTGTCCTGAGTGGTTTAACACATCGAGAAATACCATGAAATCAAAGCTGGAATTCTGAACTTTTGTTTCATATTCATCTTTTGCCAAACCCAAATGTCTTCAGTGTACAACAAAGACAAAGAAATTGACCTTGCCGTTCCAATAAGTTTGGCGGGGACTGTATATTATTGTGCTTTAAAATTTTATCAACTTATGTAGACCAATAGCAATTATTACCATTCACTTTTTTACAAGAGCATAATAATTCTCAAAATTATCCTTAGTCCCCACCATCCCAATGTCTTTTGTATTTTTTCACTTTCAAATTCATTCTGTGGGCTGTATTGTACCTCCTCGCGGGCCGGTTTTGGCCAGCGGGCCGTATTTTTGACATCCCTGTCCCAGACGAAATGACATTGTAAATATTCAAAAGAAACCCATTGTGAATAGGAAGAAAGTAGTAGTAGTCTGAAATGTTGTTTTGTCAAGACAAAACGGAATTACAGATACCTGCAACACATATCTAGTCGACTGTTCAATGTTAAGAGGGCTTGTGGCTTTTGCCACCAGGAAGTGCGTGTGACATGGTAAAACGTCCTATTGGCCGTTATGAGAGTGTGCAGGTGAACCTACTAAGTTTAAAAAAAAAATAAAAAATGAAGCTTCGGCACAGGGACCGCGCAGAGCTCCTCGACTGGAGGGGGCGGGCTGAAGTTTCCCTATGGACCAGCATCCACTGACATTGGCTGCTGCTCCACATTAGACAGCCCGCACTCATAAAAAAAAAATAGAAAAAAGAAAAAAGACAAGAGGATCCATCTGACACGAACAGCTTCGACTGGCACAAGTCTCACAGTTTCCTCTGAGAAGCCACGCAAACCCGCAGGGGGATAAAAATGGCCAAAAGTGAGAGTCAAAGAAGAAGTTTGAAGAGCGAGGAATTCCTCTTTGATTCCGATGCGTCTGTGTTGGATCAGCAAGACTTGGAGATGTCTAGTTATCCTTTCAACGAAGTCTTCAACTCCAAAGACTCCCACATGGAGCAGATCAACACTTTTCTGAAAAATGTGCAAGTGTTGCTGGAGGCTGCTCGCTTTCTCGAGAGCGCCGAGAGGAAGGACGGAAGTGAGTTGATGTTTTGCTGCGCGGTGCCGTTATGCATTTGACGAACACACTTCATTGTGAGGGGCATAGTCAGACAACAAAGAACTGAGTTGATACAACTAAGTACCGTGTCGACTGTGAGTCTACGCTTGGTCACCAGCGCGCTCTCAAGAGTGATTTTTCACCGCAATTAAAAATAGGTTACGTCGTCGTTATAACGGGGATCTTTTATCTGCATAATATGCACGCGATCCAAAGTGCAGTGGAGTGCGTATGCACGTCTCCGCGCAGGGAGGGATCTGTCATTGATCCGCGTACAGTTCAAAATAGCAAAATGTGACATATTGATTGGATGAGCATGCTGGCTCCCACTCAACATCTGACCACATTGCAGCGCCCTCGCTGCAACTCACTTCTAGGATGATGTCATTGCGCCTCCGCCGACTGTCATAAAAAGCCTTCCAACTCGCAAGAGAAAACGTGTAGGACAATGTGAGCCGGAAAAGGTGCATTTACAAAAAAAACAAAAACATTATGTTGTTGTTATTTCATTGCGTATTATTGACGTTCCCACGAATATCTTTGAGATGTAATTCTATATGCGACCGCTTGTTCTGATGTTTTTGTACAGAAACGGGAAAAACAGGCGCGTGTGAGTTAGAAAAGGCAACGTTGAGTTGAATGACCGGAAAATTCGCTTCAACAGTTCCCGTATTTCTCCACTTGTCTCGAGTGTTTGCTTCCTGATTATTTGTAGGCGTGTCCCGCTCGGTTCCACATGGCGCAAAGTCGCTCTCTTATTGGTGAGAGACGAGCTCAGCCCTCGAGATATGTGCCAATCAGAGACGCCCTCAGTACCTACGTCATGTGTTGCTGGGCCTGGCTTTGACTGTTAACCGCGCCCCTATTTCGTGGTGTCTCAGGGGACTTGTAGGCTTTGTGAGCAGAGCGATATCTGTACTGTTAATGTCACTGTAGATTTATAATATCAACTGTGTTTATTTGTGGCCTATATAGTGGCATTTATAGTTAAATAATCAAACATATTAAATAAATTTATCAGGAAATGTATTTATTGCTGTATATATTCTAACAAAGTTTGCGCTGGTTTGCATTATTGTTATCTGAAATTAAATTGAATATTCTAGTGTCTTTGATTCATTAGACTGTTCTTTTAAAGCATACACGAGCACATTAGCACATCATCACTTTATGGCAGTTTTAACACTACATATAATGATATTTGAAGTAGCTTTACAGTTATATTCACCTGTCTCCCCTGGTTAATATACACTAGTAACTTATCGATCTTTTCGTTAACATGATCTTGTGAAGACGGACGAACACGTATGAAATCGTAAATCTTGCACGTTTGACAGTAGTACGGCCATACTGCAAAAAAGACATCATTTCCCAGAATGCCTCTCGTTGATTCGGGACCCTCCTCTTTAACGTGCCCGCCTCCGAGCTGTGCAATGGAAAACAAACGGGAGAGGAGAGGAAGCGAGCAACAGCAGGCACTTGCTGGCTCACGTCTCCTTCGGGGATATTTAAAAACATATATTTTGTAGCAAATTACAGTCATATGTATGAACATTTTTTCCCTATTTTCATACTCTGGTTTTGACTTTTTTTTTAAATCAACCTGGCAAAGGATTGGTGGTAGCTTGCTAGCTCGTCAACATTGAAAACACCATTTGTCCTCTTACAAAACCCCGAATAAGAAGCTAAACGACGTTTGTTAAAATATACATATATATTTTATTTATTGTACAGGTAACGAAGCACTTCCGCGTGTTTTATATCGTCTAATTGCTGCTGTCAATGTTAAACGCGATAGCTAGCGATAAAGTGAACGACAGCCAGGCTCAGGAGAGAATGACGGCTGTTCAGCTAATGAATATCCAGCGACTATTGGAAGCCGCGGAATATCTGGAAAGGAGAGAAAGAGGTAATTTCACCGTATGACATTGTCAACAGGAACGTATTGAAGTGTTGCCAGGAAAAGAGTGCTGGACAGGATTTACCTGCAGCATGTTTACATTCATATGATCTGAGGGATCGTTGAGGAGAGTTGTTGAAATTCGCTCATGGCTAAATGCTAACCAAATAGTTTCTTCTTCCAACAGAGTGTGAGCACGGATATGCTTCGACGTTTCCTTCAAATCAGGACACAAACTACCAGAGGCAAAGGAAATTCCGAAATAAGAAATTCAGCAGTAACCATAACAGGTAAGAGAACCCCCGTGTTTGTGACAGTCCGGGGAAAACTCTTGTTTTGTGTTTATTTAGAAACGTACTTGACGTCCATCCTCATCATTGTTGTGTGCTTGTGAGGGGAGGAGGGGGATCTCCTCTCTGCTGGCTTTTCACCATCTGACTGCGGGGCTGAGGCTAGGGATCGTGGTAAAAGTTACCACTCTTAAACGAAAACAGTTCGTTATTGTTTTGTGATTAGGAGTCACCTGGAATTGTTTTAATAGTTAACATGGTAGTTTTGGCCTAAAACAGGGCGCTCAATAGGAGGTGGTGGTCGAAGGTATTGCCCTGAGGTGTAAACTATTCTGTCTACATGACTATGTTTGAACTGACCCCAAAATCAACACCTTGAGCCCTTTTAACAATTCCTTAACCACCACATTAGTTACACCTCCCTAAACCAATGAGAACCAATACAAGACATTCATGCAGCAACAATCATTCTGCGCAACCATAATTATAATAATGTATAATTTTGATCGGCATGTGTCAACAGTAAGCAGCACACTGGACAAGTGATTAGCAAGGCTGGCTCGAAGTAGGTGAAGGGTTCAAATCTTGGCCCCGGCCATCCTGTGTGGAGTTTGCATGTTCTCCCCGTGCTTACGGAAGTTTTCTCTGGGTAAACCGACTTCCTCCCACATTCCAAGAACATGCATGTTAGGGCAATTGAACATGCATGTTAGGGCAAACTCAGCTGGGATAGGCTCCAGCTTACCCGTGACCCTAATGAGGTCAAACGGTATGGAACATTTAATGTATCAGCAGTTATTTATTCAACAATCAACTGTGCTGTATCATCCTGAGTGATGTCTCCTATTTTGCCCTTCTTCTGTTGCTAAATTATGTTATCCAAATATTAGTTGTTGTATTGCGTCTCATTTAATTGTGCAGGTGTACCTAATGAAGTGTCTGGTGTGTGCAATTAAAAAAAAAAATACACCCACTCCTAATTTTTAACCATCTTCATTCATGTCAAATATGCAGTTGCGGCATAGTCACCATTTGTTTATTGATTTTCATCCATGACACATGTAGAGGTATGTCACAGTTTTCGCTGTTGATGAAGGAAACTTGCTTTCATATTAATGTGAGAGCGAGGAACAAACAGGAACTGCACATTACTCATCATCAGCACAGAATGCTGCCTACTTCTGCATGGCAACAGTCAGGACCATAATTGGTTTGAGGCTCTCCTCATAACGCTTCTCATGAGCTGGAAATTTGTTTAAGAATGCTCATGATGTTGTACAATGTATTTGAACATATTCTAAAATTAAAGTCACCGATATGGGGATGAGCAATACAAATATATTTTAATATGCAGTTCCCCCGCGTGATGTGTTACACATTAGCGTGATCATGTTTTGACATTATGAGAGTGCCAGCCAGCGTGTTGAACCATTTCCTTGATTTTCATGTAATTTACCTTACGTGTTATACTTTTATGTATTTTGTGTACTCTAGAAATGTCTAATGCCCCCTTTTTTACTCTTATCTTATTTCTACCATCTGCATAATTCTCTCCCTGAGGGGAACTGTATCACTCCATCTACAGTATGTTTGGTATCAATTTTGCTTACCATCACATAAATTAATTTACAACTTGGTAATACTGTTCTAATTTCATCTCATTCATTTTACAGTGTGAAATACTTACATGCATATGTACATACTGTACATACATACAGTGGGAACGGAAAGTTTTCTGACCCCCTTAGATTTGTTATATTGCAGCCATTAGTTAAAATCATTTAAGTTCATTTTGACAGAAAAAAACGTAATTTTTGAAATTTTTGTTGATTTATTAAAAAAAAATATCACACAGCCAGGCGGCATGGTGGACGACTGGTTAGAGCGTCTGCCTCACAGTTCTGAGGACCGGGGTTCAATCCCCGGCCCCGCTTGTGTGAAGTTTGCATGTTCTCTCCGTGCCTGCGTGGGTTTTCTCCGGGCACTCCAGTTTCCTCCCTCATCCCAAAAACATGCATGCTAGGTTTATTGAAGTATCTAAATTGCCTGTAGGTGTGAATGTGAGTGCGGATGGTTGTTTGTTTGTATGTGCCCTGCGATTGGCTCACAACCAGTTCAGGGTGCACCCCGCCTCCTGCCCGATGATAGCTGGGATAGACTCCAGCACACCCGCGACCCTAGTGAGGAGAAGCGGCTCAGAAAATGGATGGATGGATGGATCACACAGCCATAAGTATTAAGACCCTTTGCTCTGACACTCGTATATTGAACTTTGGCGCTGTCCATTTCTTCTGATCATCCTTAAAATGGTTCTAAACAATCATTGGAGTCCAGCTGTGTTTGATTATACTGATTGGACTTGATTAGGAAAGCCACACCCCTGTCTATATGAGACCTACAGTTCACAGTGCATGTCAAAGCAAATGAGAATCATGAGGTCAAAGGAACTGCCTGAAGAGCTCAATGACAGAATTGTGGCAAGGCACAGATCTGGCCAAGGTTAAAATGTAATCCTTAAAATGGAAGACGTTTGGGACGACCAAAACCCTTCCAAGAGCTGGCCGTCCGGCCAAACTGAGCACTCAGGGGAGAAGAGCCTTGGTGAGAGATGTAAAGAAGAACCCAAAGATCACTGTGGCTGAGCTCCAGAGATGCAGTCAGGAGGAGATGGGAGAAAGTTCTAGAAAGTCAACCATCACTGCAGTCGGGGCTTTATGGCAGAGTGGCCCGACGGAAGCCTCTCCTCAGTGCAAGAAACATGAAAGCCCACATGGAGTTTGCTAAAAAACACCTGAAGGACTCCAAGATGGTGAGAAATAAGATTTTCTGTTCTGATGAGACCAAGATAGAACTTGTTGGCCTTAATTCTAAGTGGCATGTGTGGAGAAAACCAGGCACCGCTCATCACCTGTCCAATACAGTCAGAACAGTGAAGCATGGTGGTGGCAGCAGCATGCTGTGGGTTGTTTTTCATCTGTAGGGACAGGGAGACTGGTTGCAATTGAAGAAAAGATGAATGCGGCCAGGCCAAGTACAGGGATATCCTGGACGAAAACCTTCTCCAGAGTGCTCAGAACCTCAAAATGGGCCAAAGATTCACATTCAAAAAAGACAATGACCCTAAGAACACAGCTAAAATAACGAAGGAGTGGCTTCAGAACAACTCCGTGACTGTTTTTGAATGGCCCAGCCAGAGCCCTGACTTAAACCCAATTGAGCATCTCTGGAAAGACCTGAAAATTGCTGCCCACCAACGTTCACCATCCAACCTGATAGAACTGGAGAGGATTTGCAAGGAGGAATGGCAGATAACCCCAAATCCAGGTGTGAAAAACCTGTTGCATCATTCCCAAAAAGACTCATGGCTGTATCAGCTCAAAAGGGTGCTTCTACTAAATACTGATCAAAGGGTCTTAATACTTATGGCTGTGTGATATTTAAGTTTTTCTTTTTTAATAAAGCTGCAAAAATTTAAACAATTCAGTTTTTTATGTCAATATGGGGTGCTGTGTGTACATTAATGTGGAAAAAAATTAACTGAAATTATTATAGCAAATTGCTGCAATCTAAAAAAGAGTGAAAGATTTAAGGGGGTCTGAATACTTTCTGTACTCACTGTACATACTGTACATACATACATACATACATACAGTACATATACATTCATGCATGCATGCATACCTACATATTTTATCATCTCAGGTGTCAAGTCAACGTCACAATGTAAACCTTTTCAAACTATAACATGTGCTACCACATTTAGAATATGATGTAGCAGCGTGTTATCTACTCCATCTAAATGACTAAAATGATAATGAATGACATGTTGACCAGAGCACCATATGTCTACAAGCTAATTTATGCTAAGGTTTTTAGTTGGAGTCTGAGGATTTTCCAAAGTTAAATGCAAGTACATCATCAAAAAAACATAATAGAAAAGACTTTACCCAATTTACCCAAACACCGTTAAGTTTTTGGCCCTAAATTACTGCCTTCTCTGTAATGTGTTAAGGCTTAAAGTGATGGACTTACCAGACTGTCCTCACTTGCCTACCGTTTATAGCAGGGGTGCTTTATCTCATTGACCCACTCGGTCTCTGTCTACATGCACGTGGTCGCACGCACTCACGTGCACATGCGCACACGCACACACACACGTGCGGGCACAAATAATGTCCTCACGCTAACAGAAGTAAGCATACTGCAGTTGTCTATGGCCTGGAGCCAGTTCATTATCTGGTTTGTAGTGTTGTTGAGCTGGAGACACGTTGCCATCTGATTAAGAATGAAAGGGAAAGTAAAGTCTTTGTGATGATAAAGGGCTATAGGACAGCAAGCTGACATAGATTGATCTCCGTGAATGTGCGGCTATATAAAGGATGAAGAGAGTGCCCACCTCAGGGCTCAACTTTGAATAATGGTGTGCCTCTTGGAGTAATACACAGTGTAAGTAACATAAGTGTTGCTCTTATTGTTTTTTTTTTACATTTACATTTGTATTTAACACTTGGTAATTTGTACTGATCCCAATTTAGAGCTTCCATCTTTCGTTCGATTTGTCAAGTGCTTAACAAAATGGACTTTATTGCACATGACATTGAAACAATGGTATGGATATGGTGTTCAGAGCAACAAGCACAATTACTGATTACTGTGAATCTCGTGTTATGCTTCTGAATCCCAGCTACAGAGTTGAACCGCTGCCATTTGGAGGTAACAGCATTAATTCAACAGATTACAGGGTTCCTTAAAATGTTTCAACTGGACCCAAATTAGGAACGTAAGTCTTCCTTAGTACTCAAATGTAAAGAAATATTTTTTTATACAGCTATCCGCTGCCCTTCGCGGGTGATAGGCACTGAGCCTGCCTGTGAATAGCAGATATCAGTGAATAATTGCCTATAATAAAAGTTTAAAGAAGGGCTGCACAATTAAAAAATCATGTCAAAACAATCACGATTATTTTGAACAATATTGTAATCACGATTATTAATCATGATTATTCCTCGTTAGGGAAAACTATTTTTACTGCACTGCTTTTCAACAACCAATATGTAACAGTTTTTAGTGCAAAATTAATCTTTAAATAAGAATAAATGATAGATAATAATAAAAAATAAATGTACCCCCCAAAAATTCTACTTTACCAAGGGCTAACTGAATAAATATGCTTTTATAAAGTGCAATCACGAATTGCAACTTAACGGAAGCCAATACAGTAAATGTATAAAACGCAATAACATTAAGCTGTAAGCACCGACTTTTCATTTGAAAATCTACGTCAATATAGTGAATTGTCACAAACGGGTACGTCTCCGTTGTTCTACTTGACTATGGGTCAGTCGTGCACTGTCACAAACTGAAAAGAACTCGACACTTGTGATTTCCCTCTGTATTTACTCGCAGGGTTTTTTTCATTGCGGTGAGGCCAGCCAAAAAGTTGAAGTCGAGGCAGCCGCTACAACTGCCGCTAGATTGTTAATATGACAGTATGTCTTACCGTGACACGCCGCTTCTCGCCAACGTGCTGAGAGGACCAACTACAAAATAAAAGCTTCATGTATGACTACATTGGTATTTTTGACTTTTATTTTGAAATTGGCCTTCTCAGCATGTTGGCGGAGAAACGGCAGTGCTGGTGCTTAGTGAAGCCTTAACCATACAGTCGCCCTTGGTGGCTGGCTGATGTGAAAAGTGCTTCATATGCAGCAGTGCTCGCATTTTAAATGTAATAAATCGCCGACAATCTGGCTGATTTAATTGTGCCAGCCAAAATCGCGATCACGATGAAGATTTGATAACTTGTGCAGCCCTAGTTTAAACCATAAGTTTGGCACAAACTATGAATACAAAACACTTAGCTCAGACATCTTCAAATATTGCTGTACCCTTAAAAATACAGGACAGTAAAGTGCTTTCAGCTAAGCACACAGATACACAATGTACTGTACCTGTACATACACGTCAACAATTTTGATGATGATGATAATGAAGAATTAATGTAGCATTGCTGTCCGGTGTAAAACACTGAGCATTTGACTACAAAACAAAGCGCAGAAGTTACGTTGATGGTGGCGACACTCCTGGGGCGAGCTTGTGCTGGTACGAAAGTCTGCTGCTTGGTAGACCGCTGGCTCTACAATGGTTAGTGCTTCATTGTTTACTATAGACTTTACACCGATCTGATCGGCCTGATCGGTATCGGCCGATAATTAGCATTTTATGCTGATCGGATTTCGATCAATGTCGTCATTGATCGGCTCCACAAAAGACATTTACTCCACGTCGCCGTCGTGTACAGTATATTCGAATCCAAAAGCTAGTTTAGTTTTAGCCTTGTTTATATTTACAGTACTATGTCTTTTGACATAGTACTGTAAATATCTGACCACCAATAAAGTTATAAAAAAAAAAAAACATGTCAGGACAGACAACACGTCCGGCTGAATCAGACTACAAGACAAATGTAGTCTTTCACGATTGCACTATGTCAGACTACTGCAATAAAATCTTGTATTCCTATACCACCGCATCCTGTCTTTCACGATCACTGGGCTTTATCTTGTCAACTCAAACGTGACCGGATACACTCGTTACCATAATGACAACAACAATAATGGATCGCACCGTGTGTTTATAAGAACAAAATGGGGAAAAACGTATGTTGGTGGTCACCGGTGCTCGGGAGAGGACGTTCGTTTAAGGCTTGCTTGTGGTATCTTTATGTGCTTTTAATACGATACCGCTCGCAAGCAGGCAACAAAACGTTATGTAGCCTAGCAAGCTAGTGCTAGCACTAACGGTTGTAAGCGAAAATGCAGACGTTCTGTCGAATCATGCTCTAAGGTTTTGGTGTGTGTGAAGTAATTTAATTACAATGAAGCAATTTAAGTACAGTAATTTAGCACCCATTATTTCTGTCATGTAATTTTGGTTTGACCTGACTGATTAGAATACATGATCTGACTAGAGCAGTAATTTCCAACCTTTATGGAGCCAAGGCACATAGTTTACGATTTGAAAGATCTCACGGCACAACAACAAACAAAAATGTCACAAAAAGTGGATACGTTAATTACTGTATGTACTTCCTGCCATCTAATAGAAGACCATTCATTTGTTCTGTCTGTCACTATACCTCACTGGCATAAACAGATGAACAAAGATGCATTATTTATTGTAAATATAATTTTTTGAGCAATTAAGTACACCAGTATATACAGTAAATGAACAAGTCATTTAAATAGACACATTGCTCCATCTTGTCTTCGGATCGGTGATTGGTTGTCGTTTTTTTTTTTTTTAACTCTCTGATCGGCCCCAAAAATCCTGATCGTCTAAAGCTTAGTTTACTACCCTAAAAACGTTGCATCCACACAGTGAGAAATACACAAACTGGCAGTCATAGATAGGTCTAGCAATGTTCTGCTGAGCTGTTGTTACCTATTCCACTTGTTTTGATGCTGTGTTTAATCCTAGTTTGGCGAAACTATTGTAAGCCAAAGCAGCGGCAGCAAAAATGGGCGCTGCCGTCGTACTCCCACTGACTGTCAATCACAAATCTAACGTGGCTGCTGTTTGATTTATGATTAGATAAGTGAGTGGGAGGCTGGAAGCGAAGCGAGTAAGTCTGTCTGTAGGTGGAACTTGCCCGCCTTCCACTGCTGAAGTTGCTCAGAGAAATTTTAAAATAAGCGAGTTATTCTGTGGATAACAAGAGGATAAGTTCCCCCCAAAAATCAGCAAATAGGTGAATTTATGAATATGTGGTGTCCGCAGGCTACACGTTGGTCCATGTGACGTAATTATCGTCATCCACCACTGTATGTGCTGGTCCACGCGGACCCCTCTGCGGTCGACTGTGTGCAACCCATTTTTTGTGATTGCACGACTGAACGCGCACCGACCACGCATGCGGAGAGCAACCAACAACATCATCATCAATGGACGCCTTCTTCGCCTCGCGCTTGTGTCAGGAGATATGCTAGCACCTCCATCTTTATAATTCATTAAAGGAATATAAAACGATAGCCAGATGGTTAAAAACTCAAAGGGTGAACTATCCCAAACATTAAAACAAACACAGGAGCTCTGTTTCTTTTCGCTTTCACGTGGACCAATGCTTAAGCGTTGAACACATACCGACGTGAACCTGAACTGTATGAATGGAACCACGTGCCCATCTGTAGTCCTCGCACAAGTCCACAGCGGTCTGCGGACGCACAAAGTGAGAATTATGGAAGAGCCTTAATGCACTGCCAAAACGCCAAGATCTTTATACAGTACATAAACTACAACATGCCTGTGAATATTCTCATTCATCCAGGTCATTTCATTCTCAGGGCATTGAATCGATAACAACTGGAGTGTTGTGGTTGTCTGAGAAGACATTTTGCCTCTCATCCGGGCGGGCTTCATCAGTTCATGCAATAAAGGCTTAGTTAGGTAGCCTAGCCTATGATTTAGGTAAATATGAGTTAGCTGAGGGAAAACAAGTTATAGCTGACTTGCAGATTGTATGTTGATGGACAGTATGTTCATGTCAGTGACTCCTGTAGACCAACTTCCACTTGAGTCTGTTCTAATGTTATAGCAACTAGTCAATCTGGCCATTGGTGGCCTTGTCATCTAACATAATGTCCACTGCCACAGCTGACTGCACAGCCACTCTTGCATACCTAAGTATATGAAGTAATGTACTCCAATGCAGACGTATGGTGTTTTCATTTGTCAATTATTAATCTGTAATAGATAATTTCCTTTAAGGCAGTAGCATCGAACAATGGAATCCAGGTTACATTGATGATAGATGTGGGCTATCTGAGACATTGCAGGCTGTTTACATGCCTCAGGGGCAAGTTACATGTTACCCTCATTCAAAACTAACACTCTTTGAGCTGAGGTGGAGTGCAATTTAAGTGGATGAAAACCCAGCCATTGAAGCACAGGGAGGGTGTTTTGTCTCCTTTCAGTATGTTGCCCCACAAAGGCAGTGTTAGGGACCATCTCATTCACTTTACATTATTAACGGTGGACTGAACCCTGCTTGTTTCCTGCACAGGGCATGCACATGTTCCTCACATTCTCTCAGCTGCCTATACATGTATACACACACCCATCCCAAAAACACACTCGTGTGCAGTGTCAACGTAAGTAAACACAAGTCACTGTTACCTGTACTGCCCCACTGAGTAGTGTTGTGTATTATTTAGGAGGAAATGATGGTCCTCTACTGCCTGTCACATTGATGTTTGATGGTGCAAAGGCTTCAGTGAGCTTAGCTTGAACTTTGTTGGAGAGACTCATCTTAATGTTTCTACAGCAATTGCTATACAGTTATAGTTTATTGTATAGACGGGCAGAGACAACTTTTCTCAACCACAGTTACACCTAATGACAATTCACAATTCCCTCATAACCCAAGACTCGAAACACGCGGATTTGGATTGCAATTTTTGAGTCAAAATTTGCATGTTGCACCTTATAAAAACACATTGAAGAGCAATACTGCCAATCACAGATTTTTACATTTTTCCAATAATTGAACCACAGAAATGTTCCCAAAAATCTTCGCTGGGCTGGACGCATGGGTGTTAGTATGGAACAATCCGCTTACATCACCTACACGAGGGATGTAGAAGGCAGAAGCGAAGCTTTTTGGTTGACAGACTGGGAAGATGGCAGCAATGGACAGAGAAGAAAAATAAAAAAAAATAAAATGGCAAAAGTATAGTAATGATAGTATACCTTCATAACATAACATTCAATTGAATTTTCAGTCGGATACTCGGATACTAAAATATTCAATAGTTACAACCTTACATTCAACTCCCCCGTTATATTGTCATATTTTTAGTGTTTAATAGAACATTTGCTTCAGGTCCCTGTGGGATTAACCTGCAAAAAATTGCTCCTCAAATTTAGGAAGTTGCTCCTCAAATAAAGTCGTTGATTAGCAAAACTGCTCCTCAAAGAGAAAAAAATATTTTGAGCCTTGTAACCTGACTTGCTATGGGAGGGAGTCAGAGAGGATAGTAGAGGGTCCTACTATGAAGTGACAGTGCAGGGTAGTGCTGTACGATATTGATATATATTGTACTGTGATTCTAAAAAAAACTTTTACCGTATGATATAACCCTCTATGTTTACATTGTTATTTGTATTTTTGGGGTATTAGGTTAGCTTGGTTGCTACACTAACGTTGTGTCCGGGACGGTAAAACAATATCACTTGCTTTTGACACCTAACATCTATCAATAATCAAACAGCAATCCAGTCCCTTGTCAGTGCAAATGAATATCAGCTGGTTCAGTCCTAATTGATGGCCTACAAAAAGGTCTCATTACCAAGGTGAGAGTCAAGACACATCGCATGATGAGTAAGAGCAGAGAGCTGTCTCAAGACTATCGCAAACTCATTTTTGCAAAACATTACAATGGCATTGGCTATAGGCGCATATCTAAGCTTCTGAACGTTCCAGTGAGCACGGTTGGGGCCATAATACGTAAGTGGAAAGCAAATCATACCCCCATAAAGTTGCCTCGATGAGGTGCTCCTCGCAAGATTTCTGACAGAGGAGTGCAAAGAATAATCAGAAGAGTTGTCCAAGAGCCAAGGACCACCTGTGAAGAGCTTCAAAAAGACCCAGAATTAGCAGGTACTGTTGTCACAAGGAAACCCATGAGTAATGCAATCCACCGCCACCACGCAAGACCCCATTGCTGGAAAAAAAGCATGTCAAATGTCGTTTAAAGTTAGCTGAACAACATTTGGATAAGCCAGTTAAATACTGGGAGAGTATAGTTTGGTTGGATGAGAGCAAAATTGAACTGTTTGGATGCCATAATGCACACCACGTTTAGAAGAGAAACGGCACTGCACAACACCCTAAAAACACCATATTAACAGTGAAGTTCGGAGGTGGTAACATGATGGTGTGGGGCTGCTTATCAGCAAATGGTACTGGTAAACTTCACATTATTGAAGGAAGGATGAATGGGCAAATGCACCAGTGTTGTTCGTCCCATCGCTACTGCTGCCATCTACGAGGATGATGAAAATGAAACGAGGGTGGACATTTCAGCAGGGTAATGATCCAAAACATACTGTGAAGGAAACTCTCAATTGGGTTCAGAGAAAAAAAGTAAAGCTCCTAGAAATGCCCAGCCAATCACCTGACTTGAATCCAATTGAAAATCTATGGAAAGAACTGAAACTCAAGGTCCATAAAAGAAGCCCACGGAACCTTCAAGATTTGAAGACGATTTGTGTGGAGGAATGGGCCAAAATCACACCAGAGCAAATACATGCCACTAGTTTCTGCATACAGGATGTGTCATGAAGCTGTCATTGAAAACAAAGGTTTTTGTACAAAGTATTAAATAAATAGCAGTTGGCGTTTTCAATACTTTTTCCCTGTGTCATTTCACATTACTACAGCCATCTTCATTTCTCATCTTATTTGTTCTACATTCTTTGTGTGTATGGGTTACTTGGGTTGTTCCCAACATCTGGTGAAATTTTCATGTCAATATCACCTTTGGTAATACAGTGGGTACGGAAAGTATTCAGACCCCCTTAAATTTTTCACTCCTTGTTATATTGCAGCCATTTGTTAAACTCATTTAAGTAAATTTTTCCCTCATTAATGTACACATAGCACCCCACATTGACAGAAAACAAACTTTAATGTTGAGATTTTTTGCTGATTTATTAAAAAAGAAAAACTGAAATGTCACATGGCCATAAGTATTCAGACCCTTTGCTGTGACAGTCTGCACTCTGGTGCTGTCCATTTCTTCTGGTTGTCCTTGGGATGGTTCTACACCTTCATTGGAGTCCAGTTGCGTTTGATTATACTGATTGGATTTGATAAAGAAAGCCACACACCTGTCTATATAAGACCTTACAGCTCACAGTGCATGTCAGAGCAAATGAGAATCATGAGGTCAAAGGAACTGCCTGAAGAGCTCAGAGACAGAATTCTGGAAAGGCACAGATCTGGCCAACATTACAAAAAAAAATTCTGCTACTCTTAAGGTTCCTCAGAGCACAGTGGCATCCATAATCCTTAAATGGAAGACGTTTGGGACGACCAGAACCCTTCCTAGAGCTGGCCGTCCGGCCAAACTGAGCACTCAGGGGAGAAGAGCCTTGGTGAGAGATGTAAAGAGAACCCAAAGATCACTGTGGCTGAGCTCCAGAGATGCAGTCGGGAGGAGATGGGAGAAAGTTCTAGAAAGTCAACCATCACTGCAGTCGGGGCTTTATGGCTGAGTGGCCCGACGGAAGCCTCTCCTCAGTGCAAGACACATGAAAACCCGCATGGAGTTTGCTAAAAAACACCTGAAGGACTCTAAGATGGTGAGAAATAAGATTTTATGGTCTGATGAGACCAAGATAGAACTTTTTGGCCTTAATTTGGTATGTGTGGAGAAAACCAGGCATTGCTCATCACCTGTCCAATACAGTCCCAACAGTGAAGCATGGTGGTGGCAGCATCATGCTGTGGGGGTGTTTTTCAGCTGCATGGACAGGACAACTGGTTGCAATCGAAGGAAAGATGAATGCGCCCAGTACAGGGATATCCTGGATGAAAACGTTCTCCAAGGTGCTCAGGACCTCAGACTGGGGCGAAGGTTCACCTTCCAACAAGGCAGTGACCTTTAGGACACAGCTAAAATAACAAAGGAGTGGCTTCAGAACAACTCTGTGACTGAATGGCTCAGCCAGAGCCCTGACTTGAACCCAATTGAGCATCTCTGGAGAGACCTGAAAATCGTTCTCCACCAACATTCACCATCCAACCTGACACAACTGGAGAGGATCTGCAAGGAGGAATGGCAGAGGATCCCCAAATCCAGGTGTGAAAAACTCATCATTCCCAAAAATACTCATGGCTGTATTAGCTCAAAAGGGTGCTTCTACTAAACACTGAGCGAAGGGTCTGAATACTTATGACTGATATTTCAGTTTTTCTTTTTTAATCTGCAAAAATTTCAACAATTCAGATTTTTTTTCTCTGTCAATATGGGGTGTTTTGGGTACATTGAGGGGGAAAATGAACTTAAATTATTTTAGCAAATGGCTGCAATATAACAAAGAGTGAAAAGTTTAAGGGGTTCTGAATACTTTCCGTACCCACTGTATATTTAATGAGAAAAATGGTGACGTGTTAAATACTTATTTCAGCTACTGTATCGATTTGCGATCCGTCCAACTGGTAAACGAATTAAACAGTTGGATTAGCCATGGGTTGATGAGGACCGGGGTTCAATCCCAGGTCCCGCCTGTGTAGCGTTTGCATGTTCTCCCCGTGCCTGCGTGGGTTTTCTTCTGGCACTGTGATTTCCTCCAACATCCCAAAAACATGCATGGTAGATTAATTGAAGACTCTAAATAAGGTGTGAATGTGTGTGCGAATGGTTGTTTGTTTCTATGTGGCCTGCGATTGGTTGGCAACTAGTTCAGGGTGTACCCTGCCTCCTGCCCGATGATTGCTGGGATAGGCTCTAGCACTCCTGGGACACTTGTGAGGATAAGCAGCTCAGAAAATGGATGGATGGATGATATGTTATGCCTGGAGAGTGGGTGGGGCACAGGGATGATGTGCTAACTAGGTGACTGTTGTGTTACGCTGGTCACATGTAAGCCGAGTTCTATAAACGGAGTCTGAGCAGTGTGCATGCGCTCCCAAGGGAGTAGTTGGTGAGTTTTTCTGTGATAAGAGTGACTTTAGACGCCCTACCCCTCGGATGCTACATTCACTTTGTATGAACAATGAATGGATGTTAATCTAATTGCAGCAACACTACTAACTTGGGCTAGCATGTGACCATCAATACTAATTTATGACACTGCCAGAGGAGCATGGGTGTAAACAACATTGTACATTACAATGAACACAACAAAAGTGTGCATTCCTTGAAAACTGGTTGTACTAAGAGATATTTTGAATGGTATTTTTCCACTGGATAGTTGTGATTGTGTATTTTTATTGATATTTTATTGTTTTCAATATAAAATGTGTTTTATGAATACAAAATAGAAAAAGTAGGATTTTAAGAAATTACCAATAATTTCATGTAATTTTAAGGAAAATAATATACTATATCACAAAATATATTGTTAGCAGGATGTAAAATTACCTGTAACGGGATATAACATTTTGTCCATATTACACAGGACTAGTGCAGGGCATACTCCACATCAGCCACCATGATTAATCATATTTCATTATTTAGTCGTAGTGCCTTGGCTTTCTTTAATACATTACACATCTGACCATTAACCCTACTGGAACAAAGGCCTTTGAAAATACTGCACTCTATCTGCCAAGCATACTGAATATGTTTATGACGTGTATTGATTTTGTCATTAATAATATGTCTAAACGTCTGCTTGTCTTTTCTGGCCTTGCAGGTCCACACACAACGAGTTGGAGAAGAATAGGTGAGTGGAAAATGTTATCCCAACATTTCAAGTCCATGTAAAGTGAAAATAAAAATGTCTTGTAAATTTGACACACCGCAGAGAAGTTATTAACAAGCCTGCTGAATTTGAATGGATTGAAAAAATCATGTATGAACTCAGGCTTCAAAATAGTGAAGAATTGAGACATTCTCTCAGCTTTGAGATGCTGTGGACTTGTCGGCTGAATGTGCTGAAAACACGCTCCGTTCGACTATTACCTTTCACTAAAATACGTTCCTACGTCTAGCACATGCCTACACATCTCTGTGTGTTTCATCCATGAAAATATGTCTGCTTAAAACCTCAAGTGCTTGGAATAGAAAGTATGTATCCCACGGCATGTCGTTGCGGCATGGAAAAACTCTGTGACGAATTGGTGCTAGTGTCTACAGCTCGTGGGCTAACAGGCTTCCGGACCGGTGACAGTGTTGTCCAATACTTCCCCGCCTCGCTTAGTCTGGGTCGACATAACAGAGACACTTAAGAGAAAGTTAACAATGTATTAAACACAGCAGCACAATTTATTCAGCCTCTGGTTCATACTGCAGACTTTTGAGCACATAGACTTCCTGTTAGTTATAAATTCTCAATGCTTGGGAATTTAAATAATGACACAGAACTGTTCTGTAAATTGTGGCATCAAGGACAGATGCATTTTACGGGTTGTAGGCATAGCTCTCTAGCTAACTGCACCCTGTAGTGCTAGACATAGGCCTCATAATAAAAACTAAGTAACTCGCAATTGCACCAGATAGCCACTGATGGAATGAAGGCGCTCAGTACTTATATAGTACCTGAGCTTTGTTTTAGCCCCAACCCAAAAATCTGGACAACTGAGAAGGTGAAAGAGTTGAACTCTCATTCAACATTTCAGCACTACATTGTTCTCAGTATTTGCACGTTTTCAGCCCCTATCTTCAAACATATACAATTTATTTAGAAGCAAATCTCTGAATTCACTTTACAGCGTCTTTAAGTCATAACACTCGCACCTCTCAACCCAAACACTTTCTCTTTGCCTTTTTTAACTGTAAGCATTTCCTCATCATCATGTCCTTATAATCAAAAGTAAAGCTATGCCCCTCTCTTATTTATACTTTAACACAATTACAAAGCACATCAACTTTTCTGCTAATGACTGAGTAAAAACACATGCAACCGTGAAACGGGGTACACACGTAGCTGTAAAACCTCAATGACCTTTTTTTTTTTGGTCTCTTTTGTCAGGTTGTACATTATAGTATCAGCTTTATATATGAATAATGTGTCATATTCTAGCCTGAACATGCCTTTATGCATCCATTCAGGTTCTCATTTAGGATGGTGGACAGTGGGAGTGATGTAGTGGTTTCTTCTGAACATGGCAAACTCTGGTGTCTTGAAAGCCGTTACCTGATTTGAGTTTACCACCCACTAGGGTGCTTGCTGGTGTTTACGATATGATCGCAGACTTCAAGAGTCAATCTATAAAGAGCTATCTATGGCACCATAAATAACAGTGGCTAGACTTGCAGGATTTATAGTAAATAGGAAAGAAGAGCATGCCTTCCATTTCATTATCTCTGAAGATGTGGGTACAATGAAAGGATGTATCTATTCAATGTAATCATGTCACCTCGGCCTGTTGTTCTCACCATCCTCCCTGGCAGACTCCAGTAAAAAGATGGGACCAATGGATTCAGTGCGTTAAATATAGACAAACTTTTATGTGTCATCGTGATGCTCTCATGTGATGCCGCACATGGCAACGCAGTTGGCTGACTAGTAGCTCTGGCAGACTGTAGCTCCCATGGTGGTTTGCATTTAAAAAAAAAACATTTTTTATTAGGAGTATTTCACTACAAGCATGTTTAATTTTTTGTTCACACAACACAGTGTGAGTGCTGTTTTTGTGAGTCCCTCCACATTTTTTTTTTCATTCTTTGAAGTGTTTCCTTCACGTCATCCCTGTCCTGCTTGTCATTTGCTGGTCCAGGCAGTCCTGTAGACACACTAATATGCATTATCTTATTCTTCAAATCATTCTCTTAGCATTTTTTTTCTCTGTCCCAGACACGTTTGTATTTCTGTTACCAAAGAAAGTGAGTAAAATTGAAATGGTAATCCATCTTTTTTGAAAGCGCACTTGTCAGAATAATTTATAATCCCCCGTTTTTGCCAGCAGTTAATCCAATTCCCTTTCAGGACTTGCCCCATTGTAAGCTATATGTATCAGCCAAAGTTGTTCACCCGAGTGTTTCAGGCTTATACGATGATTCTTCTGAGGCAGACTTAGAAGTAGCGAAGAAAGTCCCAGTCAAGCTGAACCACAACGAAACTCAAATTGATAATACTGTATTTGAATCTGCTGGTGCCGAGATCGACACCACTGGTCTCCAGGTGACAGCAGGGACCACAAGTCGGGCAAGAAACAAAAAAGAACATTCCATTTGATATAGCATGGTGACTCTGCTGTTTCGATCATATACCTAAGCCCTTTTGCACTTTAACATGTACGTACTAAATTACATTGGGCCTGCATGTTGCAGTTTTCAACCCTTTTATCTAAGGCAGGGGATGCTCAATGCGTCGATTTTTATCTCTCGGTTTTCTCTTAAACTTAAGAAAGGGTATAAATATGAGTGGGGGAGCTGGACCAAGTAAGGAGACAAAAACTTATCACTTTCATACGGAATGGGACGAGAAGTATTTTTTCACGATGACATTTTCGAAATGCGTATGCCTCATCTGCCAGTCTGCCATCGCATTACCAAAGAATGGAAATGTGGAGCGGCATTTTAGGACTGTGCATGGTAAATACGACACTGACTACGCATCCCTGGCTGATTCACTTCAGTGCAAGTCATCGGAGTAAACTCAGGTAATGACAAAACAATTTACATTGTTAATTTTGTTGTGTTGTGCAAGATTGGCTCATGTGGTGATGCAAGGTACATCAACATACATTGGTGCTGAGCTGTGTCGGCGGCCCAGAATTTAGCTCACTGGTAGCGCTCTGCGCTCTCAAACCGGCGACATGATCGCGGCCCCCACGCCCCAAAAAAAGGTAGGTCGCGAGAGGTTGGCTGCTTGAAAAGTAGATCTTGGTGCAAAAAAGTTTGGGCACCCCTGGTCTAAGGGCTGTCCATCTATAAGTGCTACGTTGTGAGCCGATGGGGAGAATACTTCGAAGACCTCCTCAATTCCACCGACACACCTTCCCATGAGGAAGCAGGCTCTGGGGTTGAGGTCACCAAGGTGGTTAAAAAGCTCCTCGGTGGAAAGGCCCCGGTGGTGGATGATATCGCCCGGAGTTCCTAAAGCCTGTGGATATTGTAGGGCTGTCCTGGTTGACACGCCTCTGCAACACCGCATAGACATCGGGGACAGTGCCTCTGGATTGGCACACTGGGGTGGTGGTCCCCCTTTTTAAGGTGTGTGTTAAGGAGGGTGTGTTCCAACTTCAGGGGATCACACTCCTCAGCCTCCCTGGTAAGGTCTATTCAGGGGTGCTGGAGAGGAGGGTCCGCCGGGAAGTCGAATCTCTGATTCACGAAGGAGCAGTGAATTATTTTTATTGCACTACTTTTTAACAAACAGTATAGAACAGTTTTCAGTTCAAAATGAGTCTTTAAATAAGAATACATAAGAGATAATTAAAAAAATAATAATTTACCCGAAAAATTATACTTTAGCAAGGGCTAACTAAATGTTCTATTACAAAGTGCAATCACGAATTGCAACTTCATGGAAACAAATACAGTTAATGCATAGAAGGAAATAATATTAGGCTACAAGCTTTTCATTTGAAAGTCCCCGTCGTCACTGTCGTAAATTGTCAAGGATGGTACGTCTCTGTTGTTCTGTTTGACCATTGCTCAGTCGTGCACGATCACAAACTGCAAAGAACTCGGAAGTTGTGATTTCTCTCTCTATTTACTCCTGGGGTTTTTCATTGCGGTAAGGCCAGCCTAACAGTTGAAGTCAAGGCAGCCGCTACAACGATTGTTAATAGTGTCATAGCGTGACACGTCGCCTCTCCGCCAACGTGCTGAGAGGGCCAACTTCAAAATAATAGCTTCATATGTTACAACATTGGACATCAAGGCCATTTTATGCTTTTATTTTGAAGTTGCCACCGGAGCGCAGTGACGGCTCTTAATGAAGCCTTAACCATGCGGTCGCCCCCTGGTGGCTGGCTGACTAGGTGGCTTTTAATATGCAGCAGTGCCCTTATTTTAAATGAAACAAATTGCCGACAATCAGGCTCATTTAATTGTGGCAGCCAAAATCGCAATCACGATTAAAATTCAATTAATTGTGCAGCCCTAACGGGAAGTGTACTCTAAAGCACACCCCAAAATCAGTCTTTTACATTCTCACTGGTTGTGTCACCAAAGCATAGACCTTCACTGATAACCTCAATCATTCGTTCGCATTTTGCATCTCATTCTAAAACCAGTGTCACACACGATGGATCGTTTTCCTTTACTACTTCATACAATGAAATACATTCTTGTTACGTAGCTATGCCTTGACACTACAGTAGGTGTCATATTTTCTTATGGTACGTATCCTTGCTGGAGTCTTTGTTAATAGTGGAAACCGAAATAAGCTTTGTTGTGAGAGGCCTCGGGGTTGGATGAGCCGTTAAGCATGAAAAAGCCTGGGCTACATTTTCTGTGGCCGTGCTAAAGCTTTCTGTTCTCTGCGCAGTGAGTGCAGCCTATTCTCAGGTTCTGCTACAAGCCCTGGGACTTGGACCATTTGTCCTGACCAACGTGACGACTTGTAAGCTTTTCTTGGCTCAGGCAAAGCCGCTTAACGGGCTTGATCTTTGGTCTGGTGAGCCCAGCTAGAGCATGTACACGTGTTGGAGCACGTTCATCATCCCTCTAACAAACACACACACTTGCACACACACACACACACACACAGAGGCCACCCGTTGTTATTCTTTAATAGCTTTGCTTGATGCTGGCTTAGCAAACGATCGAGTCAGAGAGCAAGGAACTAATTGACAAGCTGATGGGGATGAGCAGAGGAATAGTCAAACACACCTGACTAAGGGTTACTTAAAGCTGCACGCAAGTCTAATCTATGCTCCCTTGTGTGCCAGTGTGTGCACAGTGAGCGTTTCCACCCAGTAATTAACACAGTGAATGGCTGTGACTTGAGTGCTGATTATATAAAGCTCAAGTGTTGGTGAAAATGTGTTGACAATTTGTGTTTTTATTCTTCCATAGATAATATTTAGATATTTCCTTTGAGCAAAATACAACTTCCAAAGAAAACCCTTTACCATGTGGTAGCGTTCCCCTGGTTTTATGTACAAGGGGAGTACATTATCTGAACACCTTTTTGAAAACAAGCTTTTTGTTGATTGACCATCAGTTGGCCAGTCACATTACCACAGAAGAGACTGCCTTTATCATCACAGAAATGTCAAAATCAATAGCCCTGAAAAGACACAGAGAAGTCCAATCTAGTAGGATCTTTCACTAGTCTTCCAATGGTGTAATGGTAGAGAAGTTCAGTTGGTCAGACATTTGGTATAGTTAGTACCTTATAATTATTCGAGTAAATGTTTTTTATCCCCATTACTTCTTTGACAGAATGATTGCTGAGAAAAGGTTTAAAGTGGCACTAAGTAGGCTAAAAAAATGGCATATAAATTCGACACACCACAGAGAAGCCTGCCAAATTTGAATGAATCAAAAAAAATTGCTAAGTATATAAAATCACGTTTCAAAAATTGAATAATAAGGGCCACCTCTCAGCTCTAAGACGCTTTGGGCGTGTCGAATGGATGCGCCAAAAGGAATCAAACATACTGAGGGGGGTGATAGTTTATACAATGTAAAATCACGTTAGGCGGCTCAAATTCAAAATTTAATGGTTATTGTGGACTATGATCATAAAAATAAGCACACAATCCACTTACCCTCGTTGTTGGTGACATAATGTCACAGCCGAACACGAAACCTGATGACAGTTGGACAGTAGGAGTGAGCCCAGGTAGTTAAACAGTCAGCACTGCCCCATTCACTAGTATCAAGTTACCCACAAAGCGATGTTGTCTCTGGTGAAGGTTTACAAAACTATCCGTCGTAAAATGCACACTACAGGTCGGCTGGTGGTAGCTTTGATGTTCAGCTCGCCATCCGCGTGTCTTCAAAAGGTCAATCCATCGCTTTTTTTATTCACTAGTATCAAATTACCCACAAAGCCATGTTGTCTCTGGTGAATGTTTACAAAACTATCCAACATAAAATGCGCACTGCAGAGTCTCGTTGTTCAGCTTGCTATCTGAATGTGTCTTTAAAAAGTCAATCCATCACTTTTTTTATTTCTTCATTTCTGGGATCTTAACACATGCCATTGACGGCTTTAGAAGTCAGATATTCATGTTAACTGGGAAGGCTGGCAGTGAATGAGTTACAAATACATCACCGAGCTGTTCTGTAAATTGAGGCATCCAGTGAAGATGCATTTTCGGAGTGTAGCCATCGTTAGCTTGCAAACTCCATACTAGTGTTGTAAATGGGGCTTGTTATGGAAGGTAAGCACGACTAACACTCAACTGAGCAGCCAAACGAAATGACATCACTTTGTCCGTATACAGTGGGGGAGGGAACTCGCGCTAGAAAGTATAGGCCCCAGTCTAGTGACGTCACGGGGCTGTGTTTTAGCCCCAGCCATAAAATCTGAAAAATTCATACAGTGGAAAAGATGCATAAGCTATATCTCAACAATTGAACACTATATTGTTATGTGTTTGCATGTTTTCAGCACTTATCTTCAAACATATTCAAACATGTATTTAGAAGCAAAACAGAGATATCTGCTTAGAGCCCCTTTAATTTAAAGGTCCCGTATTTTACTAAAACAACTTTTTCTATTATTTGGGATGTAATATTGGCTCTATGGTGCCTCAGTAAACATTTTAAATATTAATTAAAATCGTCCACACATTCCTGAGAACGAGACGTTTTTCTGCCGAGAGGCCTGAATCAGGTCATCCGAATTTTTCGAGCTTATCGACGTCACTAGCGAAGATCTCTGCCTACCTCTCTGCTCCCAGGCCAGCGCCGTCAACATAACGAACACGTGTGCTCTCACAAGTGGGTCTTCTACACGGAGGGAACCAGAGGAAAGGGGGCGGTCTTAGCCAAATATGGGCAAAGTGGATACAAAACTGGGTCAAACAGGAGTAGCTGTCAGAGGGTCCTTTTCTTGACACTCGTATGACAAAACCAATGTGTTTTTTGAAATGAAATTGACACTTTTATACTGTCTTATCTTAGAAAGTCACTCTATGGAGGTGTAAATAGCCAAAATGTGTGACCCTTACTCTTGTTGTATGAAACTTCTCTGTCTTCCCTGACCTTTTTAGCTTGGCTTCTCATTGTTGTGCCATTATGCCACCTAGAGTATGTGAATTCTGGCAGTATTTAGTAGAACGAGTAGTAGTAATAAAAAAAAAAAAGAACAAGGCAATAAGTGAAATGAAGTCAGTTTAAACCCAGGGGTTCTTGGTAAAACACTTTTGTTCAAATGAATCAACTCAGGAGAATGACTTTATGCCCAGCTGTACGCCAATACAGTCCATGTGCCATGGAAAACATTGTCTGCTTTATTGAAAAATTAATAAAGTTGCTGTTGGACACTGTTCCAGGAAGTAGTAAAGTGTTTCCAATCCCCCTTACTTGAGCAGGTTGTCATGTTTTCTGCTGAACTAACAGTCTGTACCTTAGGAGATGGTTGGGGGTTTGGGGTACAGAAAGTAAGACAAGGCAGAAAGGGAGAGAAATAGGATGCATACAGAAGAAACAAGATTCAATTAGACTGAATCTGACTATGTCTTCTATTTTTAGCTTTACAGCTGAGGCAACAGAGAGAAAACACCACTGCCTTTTGACCAATCACATAGGTTAGTTGTGCACCAATGAGAGCCTAGCGATGAACGAGCAGTGAAAATGGTCATCACTCCTTATTCCTATTAAACTGCCTCCACATTCTTCCACATCACATGACACAGACATGCAATTAACACTACGCTGGAAAAATGTATCATACATTTTCATACCCTAAACGGGCAAAATATTGAGAACCACTGCTTAATATTTTTATAATCCAGCATAGTACATTGGACATTTTGGCCTATTCATCCAAAGTCCCCAATTTTGTGGGAACCTTTTAGGACGCTTTTCTAAACTGAGTCTGACCACATAAAGTGGAAACTAACTCCATATTTACTTCCATTTTCACTTCTCATATGTGTAGTAGCCTGCTGTCCCAGTACATTTGTTTACTGTGTATGTGGCTGAAGTGAGGAGGGCTGCTGGTTTCTACACAGTCTCTGTGACAGATTCAATCTGCCCTGATAAACCTTGGCTCAAAACCTGGTTGATGGCACTACTGCACAAAGTTCTGTTACAAATACTGTCAGGAGTGAGATGATTAGCCATGAGGCTATCCGTGTCATGCCCAGTAGGATTCTTGGGACAGAAGATGGGTTTAAACATGAGGATGACTGGAATGGGGCAACTCTGTGCAATGTGGGCATGCCTCTGGAAGGGAAAGGTATGTGACAGAGTACAGTGTAGAACATTTTCAACACAAAAGACACAGGTTTAAATCTGTGGTTGAGGGTACTGCTCCTCAGAATTCACAACAAATGTGCTGACAAGTGAGATTAGCTGTGAGATCTGAAGGATGCTCTGGACAGGTGACCATTGATTGACTCTGAATATGGGTTTAAGTGCAGGGATGGAATGGAACATGTGAGAGACACATCATCTACATTTTCAACCCAAAATATATTTTCCTTAGAGTTCTGTGACAAGGTTTAAAACATTAATCAAAACAAAAATCCGCAAGACTCAGTATCGACCATCCCAGCCAAAGGGGACAGTGGGAAAAAACATGCCTTAACAAATGGATCTATATTTGCACTTTAGTTCTTACATTTGAATTACATACACACCCCCACCCACTGGTGAACACGATAAAACACATCCACGTGTAATATTCTACCATTCCCCAGAGCCAACATCTGGTCAAATCTCTTTTTTTTTTTTTCATCTGACTCATTTTAGAAGCCCATCCATATTAGTACTCTAATCCGAAACTCCTGCCATATACCCCTCTGGCCAGACTGGGCTAAAGGGGAAAGTCTGCGATCATCTGTGGTATTTGGTGGGCTGCATCAAATCATACTGGAAGACAAAAGGAAATGCTATATTTAATATATTGCTTATTCAAGTCAGATGTTGCATGTTTAAACACACAAATACAAGGTATGGGGATTAAGGGATGAGTGGAGATCCAATAACATGATCTGTATGTGTGCAGATGAAGGAGATTTGGGTGTTATATGCAATTGTTTTCATAATATGCTTGTTTGTTGTAGTTTTTGAGCTGAGAACTTTCTCCACCTCTTTGTCTCTGGCCTTTCCTTGTTTTTCCCCCCAATTTGTTCCACATTGGAGCAGATTAAAAGGCATTGTACACGCGTGAACTAATCCATGAGTTAGTGATGGGTTTCAGCCCCAGAGTCTCTTGGCCCTGTCATGCAGCTAGCAGATTCCCCTGCCGCCCCCTTCAGCAGTGAACTTTGCACAAGTATTTGTGTGTTTAAGCTCGTGTTTTTGCCTGCAAGGGCTGCTTGAGGAGGGCCAATTGCTGTTCTATTGTTATAGTCATAGACATATTTTTTTCTTCCACATTTTCGCTTTTGTTCAATTAGTCTTTGGTCCCTCCTGTGCTCTGTTGCTATGCTTCATGTTGCATGCTCTTTGTGGCTTGCCCTGGCCTCAGCAGGTCAACATGACAACAGCATTTTTCTGTCTAGTGGTCAACTGGGGTTTAAATGTATTTAATGCTTCTGGTCATGGCATTGGTTAGCTAGGGCGGGAAGTCCTTTTAACATTTATTTTCCAGAGTTAGTATTGTGCTGAATATACTGTATATGAATTTTGGAGCTTTAATGCTCACCCCAAATATATCCTTCCACACGGCAAATCTCCCTTTGGGGATTGAGGTCACAACTGCACGCTCACAACTATTAAAGTCCTATTCCCACCCACCCACATGCTTGCATGAATTTCACTCCTCTACAGTTCCTTCATGTTTGCTGCCATGTACTGCTGTACTGTAGGTCAGCACCCGTCACAGTTCCTGTGAAATCCCCTCACTTGTCAATATTAGTTTCCTCTGGTGAGTTTGGAATGGTGGACGACTGGTTAGCACATCTGCCTCATAGTTCTGGGGACCGGGGTTCAAATCCCGGCCCCGCCTGTGGAGTTTGCAGGTTCTCCCCGTGCCTGCGTGGGTTTTCTCCGGGTACTTCGGTTTCCTCCCACATCCCCAAAACATGCATGGTCAGTTAATTGAAAACTCTAGAATTGCCTGTAGGTGTGAATGTGAGTGCGAATGGTTGTTTGTTTCTACGTGCCCTGCGATTGGCTGGCAACCGGTTCAGGGTTTACCCTGCCTCCCGCCCAAAGATCGCTGGGATAGGCTCCAGCAGCCCACGACCCTAGTGAGGATAAGCGGTAAAGAAAATGGATGGCTGGATGGAGTCTGGCATAGCAGAGGGTGAGAGTGAGAAGAACAGACACTTGTTAGTGCTTGTAGGCTGTCAGTTTGGACCTTAGTGTATGGACCACCCATTATCACATAGTTTTCAAACTATTAATCAGTATTTATAATCAAAGTCTGATGAAAAACTTGATAGTAAGAGACTATATAAAGTTTCCTATTAACCTACAGTCCTTACATGTTTAACCATCCAAATCCCTGAATATGTTGAACTAAATTTTTTTTTTAATGGCACTCACCATTACTAAACTGGGACAAGATCTGAGGTGGACCACTTCCCCTGGAGTTGTTGCCATTCTGCTTCGACTGACCGAGCCAGGTCCTGAAGCACAACCACCAAAGGCATCTACCCTGCGGTGCCTTTTCTCTTTAAATGGACTCTTTGCCATCGTAATGAACATTGTACAGCACCAGACTATGTGATAAATGTTGCCTACTCGACATCCATGGCAGCCTGTTCATCCTGGAAGGGGGATCCTCCCCATCTGCGGTCGCTTCTCAGGGTTTCTTTTTTCCCCAAATGGGTTTTTTAGTTTTTCCTTGCCCGATTGGGGGGTTTAGATTAGGGGATGTTGTTAATCATTGCCAACTGTGGGACTATGAAGCCCTTTGAGACTCTTTTTTGATTAAGGGTTTTCCAAATAAACTTGACTTGACTAAACCCAGAATAAATCCCGACTAGCTCCCGTGTTGTGCCCATGGCTAGTTTCTGGGCAGATTACACACACACACACAAACACACACACACACACACACACACATAGCAGCCCTCTCCTCCCACACACTCTACATCTCTCACCCGCTCTATCTCGCTCCAACTCTTCCTGTATCGCTCCCATCTGTCTGGGTTTCATAAAGGAGAAGACGGACGCATCAGTCAGACCAAAGAGAAGAGTCTGCAGTGGCTGTAGGGAAATTATTCCTCTAATCTGGCACGTGCATGGAGACATGATAGACTGTTGTTTACAGAAAGCAAAATAATGTTAAGTACACTAAGATCTCTTTGCCTTAGTAGCAAGTAAGGAGGGGAGATTTTACCCTTTATAATGTCTCAGGGCTGAATTATTGAAGTCTGTGGTGTTGATAAACATCTTCCAATTTTTCCTCTCCTACCCAATGGCCAATTTAAAATAAAGCTACAGTGGAGGAAATAATTATTTGATCCCTCACTGATACTTGGTACTTGGTCGAGAACCCCTTGTTGGCCAGTACAGAGGTCATATGTTTCTTGTAGTTGATCACCAGGTTTGCACAGATCTAGGGAGGAATTTTGGACCACTACTCTTTGCAGATCCTCTCTAAATCCTTAAGGTTTCAAGGCTTGGCCATGGCAACTCAAAGCTTCAGCTCCCTTCACATATTTTTTTATGGGATTTAGTTAGGGCTGTCCCGATCCGATCACGTGATCGAAAATCGGGGTCGATCACGTGATTTTCAGCTGATCGGGTGAGAAAGATGGGTTTTATTCATTTTCTGACATTTTAAATGTCACAAAGTGACAAAATAATCCAAAGGTACAAAGATCTTGCCAAATGGAATACTAATAGCTTCATTTCATATTATACAATTTAACTTGTCAGGGAGGGGGTGGGGGGATGGTTTAGTATGTGAAAGAGACGCAGACTCCGTGTGTGTATGTGTGTGCGTGACACACACAGACATTCTGCCTTGATTCTATTGGCCAGTTGCGCCAGACTGGTTTGGAACAAGGAGACACAACATGGACTGCCCACCATGAGAGCAAGCTGAGGGATACTGTACTTCTAAATAAGTCTGCAAAGCCGCCTTGCTGAACGGCGGCGTCAACAAGTCAAGAGAACGTCAGACAGGTTAGCAATTGTGACGCATTCAAATGAGTTAAAGTCAAATACAAGTTTAACAAGTGTGAATTAATTTGTGACAAGCAAGACTGTTGCCCACTTGGTTGCATGAGCCTACACTTAAGACATTTATGTAAATGTGTTGTTTTCCAATAATACACTCAAACAGAGGAATCCCCATACCGTGATAAAGCTTTTATGGGCAATGTGTGTCCCGGTGAGTGCTGAACAATACAATGAACCAATTTACGCTGCCCAGAACCATTTAGTCACTGTCCATGTTTACCGCACGGACATTTGTTGCAGACGGACGCACTGTTGGGCCAGTAACTATTGCCAAAAACGACAGTGGAGCATCTATAAGTGATTTTTAATACACTATTAGATAGGGACGTCCCGAGTGAACTTTTTCACTTCCGATCCGATACCGATATTGCAGCCTTGGTACGGAAAGTTTTCAGACCCCCTTAAATGTTTCACTCTTGTTATATTGCAGCTATTTGTTAAAATCATTTAAGTTCATTTTTTTCCTCATTAATGTACACACAGCACCCCATATTGACAGGAAAAAAAACGTAATTGTTGAAATTTTTGCTGATTTATTAAAAAAGAAAAACTGAAATATCACACAGCCATAAGTATTCAGACCCTTTGCTGTGACACTCATATATTTAACTCGGGTGCTGTCTATTTCTTCTGATCATCCTTAAAATGGTTCTACACCTTCATTGGAGTCCAGCTGTGTTTGATTATAATTACTGGACTTGATTAGCCACACCCCTGTCTATATAAGACCTTACGGCTCACAGTGCATGTCAGAGCAAATGATAATCATGAGGTCAAAGGAACTGCCTGAAGAGCTCAGAGACAGAATTGTGGCAAGGCACAGATCTGGCCAAGGTTACAAAAAAATTTCTGCTGCACGTAAGGTTCCTAAGAGCACAGTGGCCTCCATAATCCTGAAATGGAAGACGTTTGGGACGATCAGAACTCTTCCTAGAGCTGGCCATCCGGCCAAACTGAGCAATCGGGGGAGAAGACCCTTGGTGAGAGAGGTAAAGAAGAACCCAAAGATCACTGTGGCTGAGCTCCAGAGATGCAGTCAGGAGGAGATGGGAGAAAGTTCTAGAAAGTCAACCATCACTGCAGCCCTCCACCAGTCTGGAGTTTATCGCAGAGTGGCCCGATGGAAGCCTCTCCTCAGTGCAAGACACATGAAACCCCGCATGGAGTTTGCTAAAAAAAAAAAAAAAAAAAAAACACCTGAAGGACTCCAAGATGGTGAGAAATAAGATTCTCTGGTCTGATGAGACCAAGATAAAAATTGTTGGCCTTAATTCTAATCCGCATGTGTGGAGAAAACCAGGCACTGCTCATCACCTGTCCAATACTGTTCCAACAGTGAAGAATGGTGGTGGCAGCATCATGCTGTGGGGGTGTTTTTCAGCTGCAGGGACAGGGAGACTGGTTTCAAACGAAGAAAAGATGAATGCGGCCAAGTACAGGGATATCCTGGATGAAAACCTTCTCCAGAGTGCTCAGAACCTCAGACTGGGCTGAAGGTGCATCTTCAAAAATGACAATGACCCTAAGCACACAGCTAAAATAATAAAGGAAGGGCTACAGAACAACTCCGTGACTGTTTTTGAATGACCCAGCCAGAGCCCTGACTTAAACCCAATTGAGCATCTCTAGAAAGACCTGAAAATGGCTGCCCACCAATGTTCACCATCCAACCTGACAGAATTGGAGAGGATCTGCAAGGAGGAATGGCAGAGGATCCCCAAATCCAGGTGTGATAAACGACAAAAAGACTCATGTCTGTATTAGCTCAAATGGGTGCTTCTACTAAATACTGAGCAAAGGGTCTGAATACTTATGACTGTGTGATATTTCAGTTTTTATTTTTTAATAAATCTGCAAAAATGTCAACAATTCTGTTTTTTTCTGTCAATATGGGGTGCTGTGTGTACACTAATGAGGAATAGCTGCACGAGGTATGGGTCTCATTCTAATGTTGTCCACTACAGTTGGAACCATCACATCTCCCAACACACACATGCACTTTTGAAGCCTTTTTTGAAAACACATCTGGCTTCTAGTGTTATACTTGCAGTTTTTATGTCCCAAAGAGCAATGACATTTCAGTTAAGGTTCTCTTCCTATTTGATGAGCTAGGAGCCTGGTCTCGTTAAAGGAAAATAACTGCCAGACGTGTTACCTTGCCTAAAAGCTTGCTACCAAATCCAGAGGTTTTCTAAATATAGTCGTGTCCCCATCTGTAAGAGCCATGAACTTCACATTTATGGTTCACATAATAAAGCTGTGGGTTTAAGCACATATGGCGGGCGCCAGTTTAGCGCCCAGACTGGTAGTTCTTTAATGACTGTTCCAGCACTAGTGAGTTGTAGGTTCCCCATTAACATGAACAGTCAGTCAGGTTCTACGGGTTGTATGGGGGAACATGTGACTATGTGCGCTCATGTGAGTGAGAAAGGGAGAGAAAGATCCTCCGCTCCATGAAACACAGTCACACAGAAAGACTGTGTGTGGGGGGTGTGAAACAGCAGTCAAACAACAGTCCTCACATCGGAATAAAAATGTCTTGCTTTCTTTGTGCTAATCACTCACCCATGAAGTTGCTGATTCAGCTCAAAGTACATTCTTGTGGGTTTTACTGTTTTAATAATACCAATTCCATTTCAAATCAGTCCCATTACTTAACATCATCATTGTATTTTAGAGGTCCATGTGTTAGTCCAATACATGAGGAGCGGCATGAAGTTGTCTTGGTAGAGCACTGGTCAAGGGGTGTCTTGATTATACATACTGTGGTGTGCCCTTGGCACATGGTTGAAGCTCACTGGGACCAACAGCAGTCAGTCACAGTGACAGCAAAGCATCGTGGGGGATTAATGTATGAGCTGCCACGTGAGCTGAGCCCTTGCCCTCTCCATGTATATGTCACCATCTGCACAATGGATTCATATGCCACGTTTATATGCTTTTTCTTGATGTACGATATGGGAAGAAATGTTCTTATGAAATTTGCCTTTGATGGCCAGTCTGGATTGTTTCAACAAACTTACATTTTGTCCTTACTATTTTTTAAACGATGGAGTAGAATTAGAATATGCTTAGCACAGAAAGTCATACAAACTGCGTGCAACATTGACTGGGTTTGATTTAAATTGCATTCCTCCCTACCATGAGATAATTTGACATTGACTTAATGTTGTGCCCAGTGGACATGGATTACACTACTTTAAATGAGGCCTTGCATTACTAAATACTGTAATGCATTTCTCTAATCTTTGTCATCACTGTGAATAAGGATTTCGGGCTGCTTCAAATTAGCCTTGACTCTAAAGAAGTTGTAAGAGCAACGAGGGAAAGTTAATCTCCCCTGAAAAGTTATTGTTTATTTTTTTTTCTTTTCCAGGAAGATCACCCTTTGTAATGATTATGATTTCCTTTTTAAGACAATTTAGGAGATTTATCTCTGAGTGGGACAGCGCTGATGTGTAATTAGTGTAATAACTCTGTGAAGGGTCAGATTTCCTCTCTCTAGATGTAATACAATTGGGTCAAACTGTGTGTGTGTTAAATGGGCTTGCCATGGAGAAGATTTGTATTGACTGTTATCTGGGCTGGAAATGTGACCCTTCCTTTAAGAGCACGGCCAGTAATAATGTCAGACATCTCGGGCCTAAGAAGTTATCTATTATTTATGGATTCACAGGTTTGGAATCTAGGGCAGCCTTTTTTTCCCCCTCTGTTGCCAGTACTTTAGCTTCAAGTATTGCTTTAAGACTGCTTTGACTAAGCAGAAACAAGATTTGGTTTATCAGTGCAGTTTTCAAAAAAGAATTACAATTTTGTTCATGTCTGGCCTCGGGCTTGTTTTGATTGCAACTAATATATTCAAAGCATATTAACATTTGCAGAAATAGCCTTGCAAGTAATGTAGTCTAATTTGCTTTCACATTACCTTCAATCTATCAGAAATACACAATTGAGCGACATCGATACTGACATTTGGAAAAACAAAACAAGATTACTGATATTGGATGGAATTGTGGTTTGGAAACCACATCGCTGGTGATTTTGTTTTACCAAGAGTACATTTTCAACAGAATATAAAAGCTTCTTGTTTACACTCAATTGAGCCCTCATCGGATTATTCTTAAACCAGGGAGGCATTGACTGCTCTTAGTTGTCTTAATGTTGTGGGTTTGATTATCTTTTTGCTGCCTTAGTGAGTCATGCGTTTGTTAGTGTACAGGACAGTTGCTCGTCATATGTCATGTGTGTTCAGGGACGATACCAGAGCGTGGGAAGAGGCGAGTGGTGAACCGCACTCCTTTGAACTGACTAAAAGAGATGTACATGTGATGTGCGTTGGTTCTGTAACAGTAGGTGGGAAGCTCTCAAACACCAGATGGGGAGAGAATCAAAGCACTTCTTTAAAAGTAAAACCCACACTAAAGTCTGTTTTCTCACATTTCAAAACTCAAGTGAAGCTGCTACTGAGCACACTAGTAATGGATTAAAATAAATGATTACATACATACATACATACATGCATACATACATGGTTCTGCAAATGAGTTAGTCTTGCAATGAAAAAAGGCACTGTGCTCATGTAATCTGCGGGGAATGGAGATGAGGCAGGAGAGGTGGGGTGCAGTGACCCATGGTCGCCTGGCTCCTCGCTCACATGTCAAAGCCAAAAGGCAGAGCTGCCCTCCTGTGTACCCATCTGGGGACCATCAGGAACACAAGCCACGAGAACACACTCACACCCACAAACATGGAGAGACCGGCCTAAACACACGCATTCATAAAGTAGAAGTGCCACATTCTGTGAGAGCACCAATGGTGTTACACCTGCGCAATTTAATGCAAAACAAGAACTATATCAACAAACACATCTTAGTGCTTAATTTTGATGGACACTGTATCAAATATTCACAATATTATAGTAGCTGTTGTTTGCAGTGGTGTAGAATGTCACTACATTGTACTTAGAGGTGGTAATATTTTGGTTACCCATTTTAGAACATGATGAACTATCATAATTAAAATAAACATTCATTAATAAAAATGCATACCTTTCTAACTGTGTCAGATGTAATTTTGGTAAATGTACTGTAAAGCTACATGTATGGTATACCTTTTCATTCAGTGTGTTTATAATTTGTTTCCATCAGTCACCTACAAAGATGTGGAAAAATGAAGGGAATCACTATCAAGTCAGATGATTTATTTCAAGTTTCAAGTTCAAGTTTATCTGACACAATAGCAAATAAAACCAATTCAATTCCTACAGAGTTATACAAGTAAAGAATCCAGGGCCAACTTTTCATTTATTATATTTGGTTTCATTTTAATAGCTAGTTGCATCAGATATCGATCCACGTACACAATCCACATTTTAGTGACTCAGTATCAGAAATTAGCTATATGGTAGTGCAATACATATACATAAATACATTTTAAAAAAAAAAGATACATGCATTATATATTTACAGGATTCTGCCCTACTGTGTTGTCTTGACCACAAGGACCGACCTTCATTTTTCAGGTTTAGTGATCCTGTGATGTTACAACCATTAATTTTCTATCGCACTTATTATCCTCATTAGCGTCACGGGTGAGCTGTAGCCTATACAAGTTGAGTAGGGTGAGAGGCTGGTTAGACCCTGGAGTGGTCACCAGTCAGTCGTAGGGCATATATAGACAAACAACCGTTCACACTCATATTCATACCTTTTTAGACAATTTAGAGGCTCGGTTTACCTAGCATGCATCTTTTTGGAATGTAGGAGGAAGCCAGAGTACATGGAGAAACCCCACGCAAGCATACGGAGAATATGTTAAACTCCACACAGGAAGCTGCATTACAGAGGAACGAAGGGACTCTGGCTGTACTGTGTAACTATTGCTGGTAGCAAGACACCACTCATATCGTTAATAGGAAATGGCTTAAGCTCTCTTAAACTCTGTGGGTCTACACGATAAGCTATCAATTGCAAGGGTTAGGAACCTTTCAAGAGGGCATCCCAAGTCGCCACAAGCTTTAAGAGCTTTAACCTCTGAGTGACACATTTAAAGATAGTACTGGCAGGACAAACTTGCATGATAAACCTGCATCCGCTTTCAGCTATCTTTATTCACTTAGTTGTTCCCTAACCACAAATGAAATGTTTTTTGTTCGTTTGTTTTTTTCAATGACTTTCCTGCCGGACTCAGTCGCTGTCACAATAAACAGACTGTGAGTCCACCTCCTGGTCAGACATGATGAACTGAGGAGTTCTTCAGTTATCAGTGTTCCCTACAAGAGCCTGGCCTGTGTCCAGACAGGCCACATAGACGTTTGACAATCCTGTCTATCACTGAGAGACATATTAAGGTGTTTGAAGGCAGCATGCTGCCAATGAGCCACTTGTGCTTCTAAAACAGGAGATCACATGGTTCACAAGATAGCGTAAAAAAGAATAGAACCAGAAGTCGGAGTGCTTCAACAATACAGACTGTATCAACAATTAGACAGGATGGTGCAGGTCTGCAAATTAAAGTCAGTACAGAATGGAATAGAGCCTTTCTAAGGACCAACATTTCCATCTTTTTGTTAATTACAGTCTGTAGCAGGATAAAACAAGATATGCTATGGGACTTTGCTTACTTTTGATGTGCTACCTTACCAACCTGTCAGCCTGGATAGAACGATGCATATTCATGGGATTGTGAATTGTATTTGTTGTCCTCTTAGATATGTCCTGTTTTCTTTTTCAAAATGGCAGACATTTTTAATAGCTTAAAAAATTAAATAACGCAACAGTCATAATGCCCTCCAAAAACTACTACACCTACACTAGGCTTGCTGGAATTATTGTTGGCCTATTTGACCATAGGCTTTTGGGACGCTATTCAACCCTAATGGAGCTATTGTAGGTCTTAGTTCTACAGTATGTGACAGCACAACAACATCATTGCCATGTTGATGTTAAGTGATTCTTGTGATTTTGCACCGTCTTGGTAAAAGCTGCGCAACAAGTGACACATCATAGTCACAAATAGGAATCCTGGTGCAAGGGGCCAGAACTGAATTTACCACAGCAACATTGTACTACTCTGGGTGCTGCTGCGGGTCACAGGCAAGTGAGGTCAAGGGAGAACAGGAATGGTAAGTGGGGTAGTGTTTTGGTTGTCTGTTGCGATACCATAGTGGTTTCAGTCTTGGTCAGAGTGGAGAAAAACAGAGCCGTCCAACATGGTGCGTCTCCCAGGTGGAGCCAGGCTTCTTGGAAAGAGAAATGAACTGTCAGCTGATAACATGATGGTTGAAGCGGAGCTGTGGGCGCCCATGTGGGGCAAGCACAGACTTTGCTAAGCCCCGTGAGTAGAAGACAAGGCGTAGACACAAGACCTGAGCCAGACTGATAGACATCATGCTAACAGCCAGACTAGAAGCATGCATTGTCTGTGTGTCTTGTGGCCTCCAAACTTTGAGCACCACAGATTGGATCATGGCACCTCCTCCTTCACTCAAAGAGCACTCCTCTTGCTTGTGTCAAGTTAAAGCGCACCTTCATACATACTTGCATCCTCTAATGGTTTACACTCCTGCTCTTATCATTGGCATCCATGTATATCTTAACCTCCCATTCACGCACACTGGCCAACAGATATTCAAGGCTGCACTTGTATATATTTCTCCACCAGTCTCAAATAAGAAAAGTAGTTGGCACTCTGAATCTCAGTTGTTGTCAGCTCCTGGGTATGGGTCAGTACACTGAGCCCCCAGACTCCAAATAGTCCTCCACCCATCCCATTTAGGCAGGCTGAAAGGGCAGCTCCTGTTAATGGAGCACCGATTGTGTTATAGCCATAATTATCTCTCTTTATCTCTCAACTCCGGGCCATTAGCAGGATAGATGTCACCCCGGGCCTTCTCCAGTCACCCAATAAGGCGCTGTCTACATGATGGAATGTATGGCCAGAGAGATGTCCAAGAAATGCCATTCCACCTTTCCTCCCTTCACGGCACCCATCATCGAAAACATATTTGTTATGGAGATGAGCGGGGAAACTGAAGCTGGCTGAGAAAACTGCCAGCAGAGGATCATGCATGCATCAGCCAGAGGCTTAAACCATATGTAACCTGCTGAGGCACTCGCTATAACTTTATGCTTAATGACAATGCAGGAGTCTGTTCTGTTTTGTTCCTGTTCAAGTATGTCACAATGTCATAAAATGTGCCGTACATCACATCCCAAGTTTACAGAGCACATCTTGCGTTAGGGTGCTGAAGTGCAAATCTTTCCTATCTCCTCATTAGCACTCAACTGTAAATGGATTGGTGCCACAGTGAAGTCATTAACGGTTGACATCTGTGTTTAGCCTTTCAAAACGCTCACTGACAACACTGACATGACTAACCTCATTTGCGAAGTGTAACTAACTTGAGAATTGGAACACGGTTTATTCCATGATGCTGGTTGACCTCCATATTTTTCAGATTTCAAAACAAAATACTCCATTAAGATGAATTGCTTTTGGAATTGTATCCAGACCCAAACTATCACCATAATAAAACATTTATTAACTGTACCAGCAATAATTTAAACATTTTAACATGAACTTAACATTGTCATAAACTTATATGAAGTAAAAAAAAAAACTAATAATAATACTTTGGAAACAAAAAGCGCTCTTTAACATCAACTGTCACACAGTATATAAAATCAACATGAACATGAATGTAACATGAGTTAAAACAACACACATGAAACACACAACCTTTCATCACAAGTGCCTGATGACGGCTAATCAGTTGGTGGCTAGCTAGCAGTGAAGCTCATGTAGCAGTCTTTATCTTCACTCAGTGCTCCTTGGAAACCGCACAAACAGATGGACTCAAATGCAATTAGTTTTCTTGTCTTTAGATTATATTGTTTTGTTCGTTTATGCTTTCACTTCTGTAATACGTTGATGTGTTTTTTGAAATGACAAGTGCTATTTTAATTACATTTACAATTATTATAATTATAACAAATGCAGAATTTATACTCAGTCTTCCATGTGTTTACTGGGGATCATCTCCAAATATCCTGATGGTGTAACATCCATCCATCCATTTTCCGTACTGCTTCTCCACACTAGGGTCGCAGGTGTGCTGGAGCCTAACCCAGCTATCTTTGGGCGAGAGGTGGGGTACACCCTGAACTGGTCGCTAGCCAATCGCAGGGCACATATAAACAAACAGCTGTTCACACATTCACACCTACGGGCAATTTAGAGTCTTCTACTATGCATGTTTTGGGGATGTGGGAGGAAACCGGAGTACCCAGAGAAAACCCACGCAGGCACAGGGAAAATATGCAAACTCCACACAGGCAAGGCTATATTTGAACCCCGGTCCTCAGAACTATGAGGCAGATGTGCTAACCAGTCGTGCACTGTACCGCCCGACGGCGTAACAAAGTACTTGCTGGAGACTGGTGCTCTTTAAATTAGTCTGCTTGCTTCATTGTAATGTTTGGTGGGTAATCTTTTTTTTTTTTTATTATTATTTTTTAATTTCTTTTTTATTTTATTTTAATAAAGTGTTGCAAAAAGCGAGCTAGACATGCAGTTAATCTTTTGATGCTGGTTGATATTAGGTTTAGTGAGATTCCCTTAATGCTCAGTGCTTATGTGGACTTACCACAGATGGATGTTTTTTTTTTTTTTTTTAAGTTTAATGCGTACTACAGGCAGCTGGGAATGTCTTGCTGTCAAAGGTAGCTCAAAGGCCACCGTTGCCTATGCTACACCGCATATATCAGCATGCATTGCATTTCACATTTTCTTCCCCACTGTTTAAGAATTCCGTTTTTTTTTTTCCTCCCCTCATTTTGTCTGCAGACGGGCTCACCTGCGGCTGTGTCTGGAGCGCTTGAAGGCCCTCATCCCGCTGGGACCGGACTGCAGCCGCCATACCACCCTGGGCCTCCTCAACAAAGCCAAAGCACATATTAAGGTGAGTCAGCTATGTGAAGTATATCCATTCTTTTTATCTACTGCTAGTTCTCACTATTGTCCTTGGTTAGATTGAGCCTATCCAAGCCGACTTTGGGCGAGAGGCAAGGTACACCCTATACTGGTTGCTAGGAAATCACAGGGCACATATATAAACAAATACCCATTCACACCTATGCACAATTCAAAACATCCATGTTTTTGAAACATGGGAGGAAACTGCAACACCTATTGAAATCCCATGCAATTACGAGGAGAACATGCAAACTCCATACTGAAAGGCCAGAGCCGAGATTCAAACCACAAACCTCAGATACGTAAGGCCAATGTGTAGTAATAATCCCTTGTTCCCAAAAACCTCTGCGATACATGAAATACACCAAGTAGTGACCAATTATTTATTGTATTATTGATATAAAGTTTCATTTATGCTATTAAATGTCATAAAGTGATACTTTAGAGAGGTGCCGGTATTCCATGGATTCCATGACTCTACAGGATTATAAAAAGGAAGAAGCTTCTACCACTATAACATAATGCATATTTAATTCAGTGATTCCTTCATGTATCACTAGAGGGAGGCCGCATATCACTGGTGGTACTTGTATCACACTTTAACCGCTGATCTAGGTGAATGTAATTATTTTCAGAAATTGAAGGAAAAGTTTACATATATACCCTATACACACTTTCTAATTAGTCGACAAAATTTTCGTCTACTAGAATCTTGTAGTATTTTGTCAACTAAAACTATACCAAAAGGATGACAAAATTGTGACTAAAACTAAATTACATTTTATTAAAAATACTTTGACTAAAACTAAATCAAAATTTGCTGTCAAAATTAACAGTAACTTACCAAATGTATGAGTTGACTTTCTCCAAAAGGTTTTCTTTTCTGCAAAATAAAAGAGCCCTTTTTCCTAATGTGATTTATTGCTGCCACATTATTGTCAAATAGCCAATAATGTTAACTGTACCAAAGATGTGCAGTTGAGTAACAGCACTACACTGATCAATAAAAGAAATAATCTGCGATGCACTGAATCTGCAATCAGTGAACCACAATATAGTGAGGGATGACTGTATTTTATAGATAAGTATATTATAAGCTGTTATAAGACTCCCAAAGAAGCTCATCAGTTTTCTATTTTGACAAAACATTTATAACGTGAAGATCGGCTGCCTCTTGTTGACGTGCACGCGAAACTCGACGTGAGCGCAGTGCGCATGTGTAATAAGGAGGGAGATTGAACAAAGGCCATATTGTTGCTGCCCTGTTTATCCCACAACATCCACCACCACTGGACACGTCTGCCGCTTTCAACGAGAGTCTTACCAACGATGGCCCATTGTTTTAGTCCGTCTTCGAGAGTCACACTGTCTTATGTCATCAGTGGCATAACGCTGACAAACATAAAGGGGCAAACTACAGTACAGCCATCTATTTTTTACAGCTGTGGTCCTCATTAGGTTCGCAAAGTCTATCCCAGGTCACTGGGCACAAGTTGGGATCCTGGACTGGTCGCTTGTCAATCAGTCTTCAATGAAACTAACATACATGTTTTGGGGATGTGGGAGGAAGACGGAGTATCTGGAGAAAAGCCACGGAAGCACATGCGAAAGCTACGCAGAAATGTTCCAACAGAGGAAGATAGATGGAAAGTCTAGTTTGATTTTTTTTTTTTTATACATTTATACATTTTTTTTCTATTTAATACCTTTCAATGGCTTTTTTTTTAAAAATACCTTTTAATACTTTTTCCAACCTTGCGGAGACCCTGCAAAAGGCCTGTTCTGGCATGTACCTGTATGTTTATTGCACCACTACATTCCTTACATACATGTGCATCTCAATTAATTAGAATATCATGGAAAACTTTATTTCAGTAATTTATTTCTAAAAGTCCAACCATCCATTTTCTTCCACTTTTCCGGAGTCGGGTCACGAGGGAAGCAACTTAAGCAGGGAAGCTCTTCCCCGACCCGGAGAGGGCACTCCACCCTTTTCTGACTGAGGACCATGATTTCAGATTTGGAGGTGCTTTTTATTTATTTTATTTTATTTAAAAAAAAACAATTTTTTTTTTACATTATTTATTTATTTTTTGCTGTTGCTGATTCTCATCCCGATCCATTTCACACTTGACTGTTCACTCTAAAACAATGAAACTAAAAGTGAAACTCATTATGTACTGAAGATGACTACACATTGAGTGAAATATGACATGATTTTTTTTTTTTTAATGATTTTGATAATAGCTTGCTGCTAACAAAATCCCAAATTCACCATATCAAGATATTTTAATATTACATAAACAATCAAAATTATTTTTAATTTAGAAATTGGGTCGGGATTGTGTTTAACTTCTTGAATTGAACTTCTCAAATAAATGAATTTATGTACAATATTCTATTTTAGTGCGATGCACCTGTATGTTGACAAAGGGTATTCCACCGATTCTTTGGTACACTCAGGAAGATGTGTGAAGTGGTTGCGTCTGTAATGTGACATGTTGGTTTCCCTTAAAGGTGAACATTTTTTAAGAATTTGTTTTCATAGTACCTGCTCTGTATTTTATATATAAGTATATTATAAGCTGTTACAAGACTCCCAAAGAAGCTCATCAGTTTTCTATTTTGACAAAACTTGCATTTAAACATACATGCAAATCAGCCACCTTTTGGCGAAATTCGCCATTTTGAGCTCAAAATAGGCCATTTACGTAAATCGTATAGATCTGATGAGTTTTTCCTGGGGGGGTCGCCGTCGTTGTCGTCATAGGCTGTTTCGTACTCCTTGAACGCTGGCAGTTAGATCCATTCCACACATCCACGTCCACACACACTTGTAATTTCTGAATATTACTCCGGTGCACTAATGTGAGCGCATCGGCCTGATGCCATCAGACATCTTTTAAGAATTTATTTTCATCGTACCTGCTCTCTGTGCTATCTCATCTCTTTCTTCACTGTCTTGCTAACAATCTGCACATCTCTCTGTCCCTGCCTGCTATTGTTCTCTTTTTAATCCCATCATCTATGGTCCATCTATCTTATTTAACATGCTCCCTACTCATTCAAGTGTCTGCCTCACCTGTCGATGCACTTAAATTTAACAACGTTCCCTGAATGCCCTGTCTCCAGAAACTTGAAGAAGCAGACAGGAAAAGCCAGTACCAGCTGGAGTCTCTGGAGCGTGAGCAGAGGCACCTCCAGCGCCAGCTGGAGCTGCTGAGAGGCGGCGGAGGTGTGGTCGTGGAGGGCGAGAGGATACGCATGGACAGCGTGGGCTCCACTCTCGGCTCCGAGCGCTCCGACTCCGACCAAGGTCTTTAGTTGTTGTTTTGATCTCCGGGTAAACGAAACAGAGATCCACTTCAAAGGCGAATACATGTGGATAGGTATTTTAGATTTATTTTGTTCAGACGAATTATTTTTGCCGGTTAAGCCGTCATTGCTTCCTGGTGTGACGTGTCTAAAAACAGCTGATCGAGTCGGGAACCCTTCAAGATTAAGTGACCCGACCTGACCGAATCCGCTCTCCTCCTGCCCCCAAAATTCAACGCACTGTATTACAGAAAGACCAGGCAAATACAATTTTAAATGAGATAATATTAACACTAGCCCCCAAGGTAATAGCAACAAATCTAACGGCATGCTGTGCTACAGGGTAGCTAACATCAGAAACATGAATTTTCTAACTTAACCTTCATAGTTAGTTACAAATATAATTTGACACGTACATCTTGAAGCCTTTGTCGAGCTGGCAGCTGATGTGGATGAATCTGCTTTAATGATGCAACTCACGTTCAGCGAAATCTTCAGTAGGTTTTGTCCTGAAGTGATCTTGTGAAGAATGCAGTCATTTTGATCGGTGATAGATGGAGAGGCAAAAATTGATCTGGCTGAGTCTGTATAACGGAGTTGCGTGGCATATAGTCAATTCACATGAGGTCTGCTTTGATGTTGAGTGGCATGGGTGCTGTTTCTCAGACATGGGGAGGATGTATATTTTGGGACACATCATCAATAAAGTGTTTCGGCCTTTCAACACTCAAAACCCTCATCAAAGGTGTCCTCATCAAAGGTGTCCAGCTACACGGTGATCAAACCTGAGCCCATGCCCGATCATTAAAGTTGCCTGATTGTTTAAATGGTGCTGGTGGTTCTTGGAAGGTTCGGACCTGAGTTCTCAAGTGGGTGGTGGGGAAGGGGTCATTTTGGTGTTCTTTGAGCCCAGCAGAGGTCCTTCCACCTGGTCCATATCCACTGGCTGCTTCTAAAATGAAGCAAAAAAAAACAAAACTTGTTTTGAGTAATGTCATTGTCATTAACTTCTTCAATAAGCATCGGGGGAAAATCGACAAAAAAATGGGGAGGAAAAAATAGAGTGCACCAGCACATGGACCCCAAGCCAGACATCAAATGAGACAATAGAAAACCTGATGTCAATGATTCATTTTAAATATTATATGAGTATGAATAGATGATTAACTTGAATCAGAGATTTTTTTTTCAAGCCATATTGCCCAGCCATACAGTGAACCATGTCTGAATGTCAATACAGTAAACAATACTCCCTTTCCTCATAGTGTCAATCAAATAGTTGACGTTCCTCTCTTGCGCTGTTCTCTGCCACAGAAGAGATCGAGGTGGACGTGGAGAGCACAGAGTTCTCCCACGGAGAGCTGGACAGCCTGAGCACGGCAAGCACCAGCGACCTGGACGACCACAGCAGCCTGCAGAGCATGGCCAGCGACGAGGGATACTCCTCCTGCAGTGTCAAACTTGCCTTCTCCTCCTAGAAGCGACCCACCAACACCTTCCTCCTCCTCCTCCTGCTTCCCTTCCATCTGGTGTATCCGTGCACCCATCCAGCCATGCCCACAGGCATCTGTTCACCTGCTTACAGCGTTCCCATCACCATGCAGCTGGAGACCCTGTTCGAGTTTCATCTAATATCTAGGACAGAGGCTTTCAAACTTGTTGGGTCCGGGGACCACCTACAGGGGAGACCTCATAATCCTTATGACAACTAAACTTATTGTAACTACCATGTCTACACCAAATGCCATAGGAATTATTTTCTAAACATTTTAACCTAAATACAGTGTTTCTCCCCCATAGTGAAAAGTAATTGACGAACCCTTTCAAATTAGTTATAATAGCTAACAAATGCTACAAGAAGGCGAACGCACTACCTTTATCTAAATGAAGCTCCTCAGCTCACTTAGCATCAAGATGCCGCAAGATGGCGCCAAAACAATACTTTTATTGCTCTGGCTTGAGCACAAAAACAGCCAAAAGGTGAGTTTTTCAGCAAATAATCGAGAATAGGTCCCCCCTCCCAAAAAAAAAAAAATAAAAAATAAAAAAAAAAACAGTGAATGACAAATATGCGGGAGAACACTGTATTCATATGTTCTCAATGTAGCCGGTTTGGGTTTAGAGCCATTTGACATAGTGAAATCTTTATCAATCGCCGGTATCTAGAAATGCTGTGCGCCAAGGAGTAAAGTGACTCCTGAAATGCAGGACGACAGATTTACGTGATGCATCACAGTCATATCGGAGCTTTTATTTGGGCCAACGCTAAAGTAGGAGGGAGTAATTGGATAGTATGTGTGTTCTATTGGGAAGCCGGTCCCTTTATGAACTTTAAAAAACAAAAAAGGAAATGATTTTTAAATGACACGACATCATAATTTAATGCAAATTATTTTGCGGCTCACGGACCCCAGTTTGAGGACCCCTGATATTAAAAAAAAACATGCAATTTGGTGGCAAAATACTCCCGATATTTAAAACCCACACATACAACCGCAAATGTGACCCAAAATGCACTTAAACTCTATTTGATATTTAAGTCGCTCTAAGCTGATGGGTGCTTCAGCGTTGGGCCAGGCCAATGGAAAGCACACGGCGCGGTGACATCACCCGATGCCGCCAAAGACGCCAACTCTTGTCTCATCTTATCTTGGACACTTGAATCGGTGCTATTGCGCAACTCCTCCATCAGCTTCGAAAGCAAAAGCGTCTGCTTTCACACGCTAGCACGGACCAAGACGACAACGACACAAAAGTCATTCCTGTTGAATGTGGGTGCTCGGCGTGCTCTCACACGCTCTCTTTCCCTCTCGACAAGCGACGAGCTATCCTGCACTTAAATACTTTCCAGCTGACGCGGCACAAACAGCAACAAGAAACTTTGGGAATAGACGTCCACCTTCACTCCAGCAGTAACAAGCAATAAATCTTCATCTTATCTCCCTTTGTGACCGTCCAAAAAGAAGAAAAGTCATGTTTTATTTTTTTTCTTTGTACATACAAATAGCTTAATAAATTAATGTGAAAGATGAAAAAAAAAAAGGTAGAGCTCATGGATAGAACTTCTCCTCTGTTGCTGAATTGTGTTTATTGTGCATTTGATAGTCCATATTTGGAAGCGCGGTGGGTGTAGCTTGGACAATGTTACTTTTTGCTGGTTGACATCCTACAAGTTATTTATTGTGTTGCTGTCTTGTGCTGCGCTAGGTTATGGGATGGAGGCTGCAGAGTTTAAATTATTATACGTGATATACTCGTGGCGTGTGTGTGTGTGCGTGTGTGGTGTGTGTATGGCATTCTACTGGTGGTCAGGTGATCCCAAGTTTCGGGGTAAAGAAAACGGGTTGTCAAATTTAGCCATCCCAACTCCACTGGCATTAAGAATTGCACTTCGCCCACTGTTTTTTTTTCTTTTCCGCCCTTTTGATTTTTCACCTAATTTTGAATATTTATTTCTCCATCCCTCCAAGAACAGACTTAATGAGGGAAAAGTAACTTATTGTTGTCCTGTTTTACTTTGACTTCACTTTCAATTCCTCATTCCTTATTTTAAGAATTATGTGTTTTATGTTTTATTGGTCTTTTGGGGGAATTGGGGTATAACATAATGTAGCCATTTTCTTTTGCTTTTGAAGTTTATTCAATGGACACTTGAAATGTAAACGGCCCCAAAGCTGCTCCTAGTTGCTGAGCCTGTTTCGAGTCACCTGTCTTGTTTGGAGGTTGACCCCCACCCTGCAGCCCCACACTACATACCGTAATTTATCGCGTATAATGCGCACCCATGTATAATACACACACCCACAACACTCAAAATTCTGGAAAACCCTTCTACCTATGTATAATGCATTTTTACTATGCATGATTTTGCTTCTACCCATATGATCAAAACCTGAAGTATTATCTGTATTTTGTTAGTTTTTTCAAATAATTATTCTGAAGTTAAGCACTTGATTTGAACACTTAATCCTTTTTTTAATTTACTTGCTCTTATTTTGAAATTCACAGCCCTACTTTTATTTAATAAATAAAAAGCACACAGTTGTGCTCATGTTTAATTACCCAGGCAGAATTTGTAAGATGGGTACAATTCTTTAAATAAAACATGAAGGACCAGGCGAAACACATTTAATTTTATTTTAATGGGATTCAAATTAAACGGTCAAGAATTTCAGAAAAGCATTATCGTTAAACAAAACGTAACCATAAAGAAATTAATGATGGGTGTTGTTCAATCATCAGTCATATTTAAAAAATAAATAAGTTAAAAAAGATGATTTCACAAATTCTGCCAGGCTATGTAAACTTATGAGCACAACTGTACATATATGCAGTCATACATACCCCTGTCATATTGGAATGAAAGTGTAGGCTACACTTTTTTTATAACCACTCGGTGGCGGTAGCATTTTGGAATGAAAGTGTCCATCTTTTTCATAACCACTAGATGGCGGCATACATTTATAAAATGTGACTTTTTTTTTTCCATTTGCCCCTATAACTATGTATAATGTGCACTATTGACTTTTGACAGTTTTTGGGGGGGAAATACAGTGCGCATTATACACGAGAAATTACGGTACTCACATCCACGTTATACAACTGGACTGGCTTCCCTCCAAATCCAGCCTGCCAATCCAGTGGAGAATATTGTGTGTGTGTTTGTGAGGAGGTAAAGCTGAGGGAGGCGGGTCATCGCCACAGGCATATGTTGAGCCAGCTTCTACCCAAACTGGGGTCTTCATAATGCCACTTTCCTCTTACAAGAGGATTGTATTATTGACTAGGCTTGTCTTTTTAGTTGATAACACGTGTCTTACACTTACTGCACCTCCATAAAGGGATTCAACAGAAAAAAACAAGTAGAGTTTGAGCTTGTTGGACTTGTTGGCACTTAATCAGAGTGACCACTGGTGTTGGATCCGACTCACAAAAATGCCAAAACCACGTCAGAACACCTCAGTGTCCTCGCTCTCTCTTTCTATCTCGCTTTCTTTCGGTGTCTGTCTGAAGGACAGTTTAGATTAATTCTGGCCCTCTGTGACTTTTTAGCCATCTCTGTTTCCATGTCCTCCTCACGTTGCTTTGACAAACCTGTGCTGTCACATCTTGTAAGTTGACTGTCTGAAAGTTCAAGGTGTGTCAGAACGTTTTCAGGACTGGTGTCACAAAAGTTGCCTTTCCCTTTCAATGTGGATCAGTTTATCAACCAGCACATCTACAAAGACATCCTCCGGTGTTTGCGGCGTCCAGTTCCCCAAAAGAGGCGAGAGTTGCGGCAGGATAACTCGACAATGCGCCCACTCACGATGGCCTGAGCATCCGATAGTTCCTGGCTGAGATGAACATCACCTTGCTGAAGTAACCCCCCAACTCACATGACCTGGCTCTGAGTGATTTTGTATTCGTTTCCCCTTCCCAAGCTCAAGGAGGTCATCAAGGCTACCGGTTACGAAGAGGGCTGTGACGAAAGCTGCAGAGGATGCCAAAAGAATCCTTTCAGAAAGAAGTACATGAAGGCAGGGAAAGTGTTTTGGACTCCAGGGGGATTACGACGAAAGAGAGAGATTTTAGATTGGATTTGAAATTACGTATTTTGTGACATTCGTCCTGGAACCTTTCTGACAGACCTTGTATATTTTTTACATCTGTGCTGAGAGTTTGAGAGTTTGGTTCCAAACAAGCAACTTTGAGTGTGAGGTAACTTTGCAGTTGGGCTCTGCTGTGCTTTTAATATTCTAGGCAGCCCCAAAGAAAGTGGATGTTGCAGTGTTTTTTGCTTTTGTTTTGGGAAACCACAATCCATTCCAGTGTCGGTGAGGAAAACGGGTCCATGAGGTGAAGTTAAGGCAACGAAACGAGTCCCTTGTGGGGAGTCGTCGTGTTCTGAACCTGTGACCATCCTTTGTAAAACATGCACTCTGATGAACGTGTTTTTCTTGCAAAGTTGGAAATGCAATACTTAGAATAAAAACAAGATTTTCAAACCTGAACCACTGACTTGACCTTTACATGACCTGGACATCCCTGTGGTTGATGTTTAGAGTGCTTTAAGTTTAGGAAGTATTTTAAAATTACACCCTTTTTATGCTCAGTACCTATTTATTAACCTCCAAATTTAACTATTGTTTTTAATGCTTAGGTGAAAATAATTTACAGTCAAAGAGTGCCTGAGGTTCTGAGCACACGGACATCACCAAATTGTGAGTTTCCTCACTGGAGATGTTTCGGCCTTTATTGCAGCCACCTTCACTTGCTACAGTTGCATGCTTCAGTTTGCATGTTCTCCCCGTGCCTGCGTGGGTTTTCTCCGGGTACTCAGGTTTCCTCCCACATCCCAAAAACAAGCATGGTAGGTGAATTGAAAACTAAATTGTCCCTAGGTGTGAATGTGAGTGCGAATGGTTGTTTGTTTCTATGGGCACTGCGATTGGCTGGCGACCAGTTCAGGGTGTACCCCGCCTCCTTCCCGCTGTTAGCTGGCATAGGCTCCAGCACGCCCGCTACCATAGTGAGGTGAAGCAGTACGGGAAATGAATGAATGACTGTTGAGCTGTTGTGAGACAGCTGCAGAGTGTTCTTTTCTCAATACTTGGGTAAAAGTGTGGCACGTCTACTCAAGTCAATGGGCTCGACCTTTTGATTTTCTTCCTGAACACACTGCAGCAACGTGCAGCACAGCATGTAATGTTTTTCTCCAGTGTTCACAGCTTTTGTAGAGGCTGCTTTTGTAGAGGCTGGACCTCCTGTGTTGAAAAATGTCACCATGACAGTGCAGGGAGAGCGTCTTTTTTCGAAGATGATGTCAGTGTCAACAAGTTCCTCAAGTGAATCCACTTTGGAGTGCAAGTGCAAAAGGTCACTCTAAGCCTCCAAACCAATGCCAACCACTAAAGGCAGTATTTAAAAAATTCATCGACATTGCCAGTTGCCACAATGTTTCTTGTTAATGTGGGTGTGGTGTGCGGCGTTGGAGAAATGCAAAGCATCATCATCAGACCTGTATCTAAAAAAATTTACCCTCCCTTGTTGCTACTGGTAAATATAAAGCCTTCAGTATGATGCAATTAATGCAGTCCATACCGTACAAATGCAAAGTTGGTATTAATATCTTTGTAAAGGCAGAATCTTCCATACAGCTTATCCATCCATCCAGCCATCCATTTTCTGAGCCGCTTCTCCTCCATACAGCTTATATAAGACGGATATACACGGATTCAAGGCCCGTTCATTTCATTTCACTCAGTCGTAAATCGAAGACCTCCTGAAGTTTTTTTTTTTTTTTTTTTTTTTACATTTGAGTGGGCGGGACTGGGCCCCCCCATCTCGTCTCGGACTGAGTGCACAGTCGTGCACGTCAATGCCGACTGTGCATCGCGCATTCTAAACGGTAACATTGAGTCACCTAGTGGACTAAATGACCCATTACGCCTGATTCATGTGCCTGCGTCTACTCCGCGACTAGAATTGGCCCGCGGGACACATAAAGACCGCTCCTTTTTAAAATGCGGCCCACAAGCTTTCACATCAAGTCCTGTAATATTTGTTGCATTCATTCTGCTGTGTTTTCCCTGTGTCAATTCAAATTTCTTTTATCTTTCTTTTTCATTTATCTGCATTCATTTATCTTATTAAATAACCAGTGAATTTATTTATTGTCAATAATAACATGAACAATTATATATATATATATATATATATATATATATATTATAGTATTTAGTAAATGATTGTTAAAATTGCCCAACCTGGCTCTTGCCCAAAGTCAGCTGGGACAGGCACACCCACTACCCTAAGGAGGATAACCAGTGAAGGAAATGGATGGATGGACAATTAAAATAAAATATTTTTGTTATGAAACTATTTTACAAACATTTTTTATTTTATTTGTATTTTTTTACCACATGATATGACCCACCCCGCGACCCTAGTGGAGAAAATTGGTACGGAAAATGGATGGATGGATCTGCCCCACCTGTCCGTTTAAAAATAAATAAATAAATAAATAAAATCTGGCCCTTGAGCACTAAAGTTTGCCCAACCCTGCTCCAATCATTTTTCTTAGTTTTTTTTACACGCACACAAATACACACACGCACACACAAAATGGGTTACATGTATCTGATTTTGCCAGATTTTCAGTTCTTGAGTAGGCCTACATTATGTCATCCATAGACGCAAAAAGCTTCTAATTATTTATCCGTGAAGCACAATTGTATTTTTTATCGTAGGGTTGGAGCCACCTCTTATCTAAACCACAAAGTCAAATCACAACTACTAAAATAAACACTGCGGATTTAGAGGTAAAAGTTCTGTTTATAATCGGTGGAATAATTTAAAAATATGTATTACAATAGCAGAAATCCTCACATATATTAATGTTCCTCAAGCAGATGCTAATGTAAATAGCAAGTAGCCAAAAGCATATTTTTACTGCGTTTATTTATTTATTTTATTTTATTTTATTTTTTCGTTTTACCACCACTATTGTTGGCGTTTATAATTCCAGTAATACGCAAAACGCCACTAGGGGGCAATATCGCTCTGCAAACAGCTCACCGTTCTGTCTGTTAGCCTTCAAAATAGAATTCAGGGGCGTCCAAACTTTTTCTTCCAAGGACCCCGTGCAGAAAAATCGGAAGGAGGCAAGGGCCACTTTGACGTCTTTTATTTTATTGAACATTTATTGTTATTAAAACAACCTATCAAAGAGACAGCCAAGGTTAGATGTTTTGGAGACATATAGAGACCAGACTTAATGTAGATGGTTTTGGGCACATCCACAGGAGTTTTGACATTTTTTAATTCAATTTGAATGTAAAAAAAAAAAAAAAGAAGCAAATCAGACAATGTTTTCCTGATATGCAGCCACCTTACATCCTATCAATTTTTCATATGGAACACCAGTGAGCAAATGGCTAGTTTCCCCTGCAAACAGGGTTGGCACGTTGTAACGTCGTTCTCCCCTGCCTTCACTCCAATCGTGACTCATCCTCCGGAGCTCATCTTGTAGTTGTTTTCTAACCCCGTCCTCTTGCCTCACTGGAGCCCATGCCACCAATTACGGTGCTGAGAGTCCTTCGTGGAGTCCAAGGGGGATTGCGGAAAGGTAAAATGAAGGAGGTCAGCAGGGCAGTGTGATACAAAGGAGGAGGGGGGTGTGGTTCCTCCAATGATGTGTGTGAGTCATTGTCCCCAAGGCAACAAGTCCTTTGACATTGGAGCTCAGTGGTGACCGGTGGGGGGCAAATATAAAAGATATATATGTATTCATTCATGTAGAAAAAATAAACACATAAATAAAAAGAACAACACAGTTTAGTAGTTTGATCATAAAATATCTTGTCTTTTTAGTGTACACAGTTGAATGTAGAGTCAAAAAGGAGTTGCAATATTCTGGTTTTATTTCCATTCTACACAAGGTCTCAATTTATTAGAATTGAGGTTTGTAAAATCTCAATGTTTGTTTTCAAATGTATGGAGTAAAAGTAAAAAGTGGTCAAATAACATCAATACTCAAGTAAGGTAAAGACGCCTTTACGAATGGAAACAAAGCTTTTTCTTTTTTTATGTAATTTTTTTTTAAACTTCGTTACATCCCACCACTGCTGACTGAGCTCCAGGGCAGCCAGTCGTGACAAGCTGAGGGAACATTCATGCTCAGAGGAAGTGGGCACCCGGCAGACCCGTACTCTGGGCCTCCAACAACAGGACGGACAGGAAGTGGCATCAGGTTTCATGCCAGGGCTCTGGACAAAGCTTTGTTGGCCAGTTGCACTTTACAGCTTCACATTAGTTGAATGACAGGAGGCTTTGAGGCTTTGTGTTTGAATTAAGATTGTCGTATCATTTCGCATTTCAGTTCCAACGCATGTCTCTTGCGCATGTATTTTCCAGCCGTTGTCGCTGTGATCCCTTAACAGTATTTCACTTGTCATTTGAGCATGTTAGAATACTTTATGAGCACAACAACTGTTTCCTGTGTGCCGTAAATATCTCTTTTCATTGTTGGTGAACAGGTGAAAGAGCGGGCAAACTGTGAGTATATGTAGGAAAACAAAGGAACTGTCGATCATAACCACAGCCAGGAGAAGAGTAATGACAATCCTATGGGCCCATGACCAACAGCCAGGGGCAATAGAAAATTGTATTTTTAATATGCATTATGCATTAACGTAGAGGGGCCACAAATCCGTGGCGTTACTCCTGATCGTAGTGATGCTATTTTTCTTTCCCAGTGTGTTCACATTCCTGATTTAAGATAAGCACCAAATTGATCACAAACCAGTTTATTGTATCATCAATCCAATCATCAATTTGTTGGGTTTATGACAAAGATTGATGAATTTAGAACAGTAATTCATTCATCTATCTATGTCACTTAGCGAAAGGCAGAATGACTAAATGCTTTTCCATTCGATGGCAGAAGGTGCTTGTACAATCCACCTGTGTATCCACCTGCTGCCAATTCATACAAGAAGATTCCTCCAAGTATATTATAGTTTTATGTTCAATTAAATAGGGCCAGATTTCACACTAAATGAGACGAGATCTTCATTGTTTTAGTATTCATACTTTTTGTGCCATTTTTGTTTGGTGACGTGCCGGCTGAGAGATTTTTCTTACATTATTTAAAATGAGTGCCCTGGCTCAATAAAGGTTGGAAAACACTGCACGAGGGTCACGCATGAGCTGGAGCCCATCTGATTCCCAACTGACTTTGGGTGAGAGGTGGGGTACACCGGGGACTGATTGCCAGCCAATAAAAGATACACATTTTGGCATATTTTCGATACTGTTTCGCTTAATTTGTTTTCCTTAAGAGAACTAAAATGAGAAAGAAAGTCATTCGATTGGGGCACACTTACTGGGAGATTACAAAAGCCCCTTTGTATGAACTGAGAAAAATAAACTACAACAGTATTTTTTTCCCCCTTTTGTCCACAGAAATAAGTCATTTCGGTGAGTGTCATCGGTTTTTATATTATTTTATGATCTTTTTGAAAATCTAGTTATTATGGTTGAGTCTGCTGGAAGTGATGTGTATAGCAATGTTTGTAGACTTTGGGATTTTATGGCATTGCTTTTGTAAGGCCACATAGTCGGTCTAAATGAGGTGCAGTCTCTTATCCTTATTGTAAATATTGTTGATGGTAATCTCAATAGGTCGAGGGAGGCCACCAGTAGAGGCCGAGGTGAGCAGTGCATTTTCCCAAAATCCATTTTCAGTGGCCTAAATACAGTCACAAAAGCCTTACATTGAAACAAATACACCATCCACAGAATTTCCCAGTAAAGCATTTTGAACACACGAAGTACAGTATGTTCCTTCCTTCAAATGTATTCCTTCAAACACATTTTTGACATTTTCTTAACACTCTGTCATGATACTGCCAGGTCATAGCTATGCTCATCGTCAGGAAAGTGAATTTCTTTATCTAAAATATTTTCCCACAAGGCTGTGAATTTAAAAAACAAAACAAAACAAAAAACACCATACCCGTCTTGTGTAAGTCACTCCAGGACATTCCAGTGTACAGACCTAAAGACGGTCACTCCGTACAGTGCTGAGCTGGAGCAAGAACATTGTCCAACACGTAGTTACTCATGTCTATAAATAGACAACACTCTCTCCCCCATTTTTAAAGGAAATCTGGTGCAAGAGGAATTAATTTACCAAAGGCTTGAATAAGTCAAGTTTAACATGTAAAACAACGCCAGTGAAATGGATGACAAGACCTACTTTAACTGGCTAAAACAGGGTAAATGAAGATTTTTCAGAGCAGATTAGCGAGGGAAAAAGCTCGGGTCCTCTACCAGAGAACTGGGAGCTTGTGGGTTCTGTGCAGGATCTTAGCTGTTCTCAGTAATCTGCTCTTCTGGACAGCGAGGTCAGATATTGTTCCTGGTATCTGCTGGAGCCATCCTCCGATCTTAGGGTGCTCCAATCAGTATCACTACTGTATTGCCTTCACCCTCTACATTTTCTCTAAGTGCTTCCTTCAGTCCTTGGTATTTCTCCAGCTTTTTCTAGTTGTTGCTATCACTCGGTATTGCTACATCTATCACAACCGCTGTCTTCTTATGTAAGGCTGGTTGGCCATCACCGGTCTGGATCTGGAAGTCCCACAGAATCTTGGGCCAAATGTTTTCAACCACCTTCGGTGCTGTCTGCCATCTAACCCATATTTGCTCTCGAGGTTCCGGCACAGCCTTTTCCAGTCACTTGTATGTTTTCTCACCACTTCTTCAATTTGTCGGTGGTACATGCCATGCAGCAGCAACTGTGGTTGCCAGCCAATCGCAGGGCACATATAAACAAACAACCATTCATACTCACATTCACCAGACAATTTAGAGTCTTCAATTAACATACCATGTATGTTTTTGGAATGTGGGAGGAAAGTACCTGGAGAAAACCCACACAGGCATGGGGAATCAGGCAAATTCCACACAGGGGAGGCCGGATTTGAACCCAGGTCATACAGCGGCTGAAATAACTATTTAACACGTCACGATTTTTCTCATTAAATATATTTCCAAAGGTGCTATTGACCTGAAAAATTCACTAGATGTTGGGAACAACCCAAGTAATCCATACATCCAACACACCAACTGGTATTTATTTACTACTTTGTACAAAACCCTTTGTTTGCAATAACAGCTTCAAGACGCCTCCTGTATGGAGAAACTAGTCGCATGCATTGTTCTGGCATGATTTTGGCCCATTCCTCCACACAAGCAGTCTTCAAATCTGGTGTGAATGAGAGTTTTTGAGTAGTCTTTATGAGAGCAAGACTCGTGGGTATGAGAATGTTTGAGTTGTGTTTATGAGAGCCTTTCAGTAGTTTGTGTGTGTGTAAAAGCATTTGAATAGTAAGTGTGAGAGCTAATCCTGAATAATGTCCCAAACGGCCCCTCACAGTTTAGAGCTAACCAGTCCCGATTGATAACGATCTTAAAGACTTTTCAAAGGTAAATTCTTTAATGGCAATGTCAGTGCAGTGGTCTCAACCTAACAGAGCATGCTTATAAATTATTGAATACAAAACTAGACCTACAAAAAAGCAGCAACTTAAGGTGGCTTCAGTGAAGGCTCCTTGTGTGGAGCAATCCACCGCCTACACTACCTTCCTGTGTGCCATGCATTGTGACAGCTGGCGAGTCATGCGTGGTTCAGTAACACGGTCTCTATCTGCTTCATACACTCAACCCCCCTGTTTTGCTGTCCTTCAGCGGGGTTGTTGCTGAATGGGAAGTAGCACTTTGCTGATGGAGTGATATGTTATTTCTCTCTCACGCATGCACGCACACACACACACACACACACACATACACACACACACACACACACACACACAGTAAAACAAAGGTGACAAACAAACACATCATCATACTTCCACTAAGCTGATTCAGTCACCATGTCACATGCTGACCTTGTTAAACACTCAAGGTGAATGTTCTGTGAAGCTTTGCTCTTCCTCTACGCTATATCATTTGAGCATTGTGGGCTCTTTCTCACTCATTACTCGTCATCTCTGAGCAGGGTGAGAACCTGAGGCTGCTTCGCAGTCTCTGAAGAGGTGACGACAACTCAGCTGTGAGAGAAGGGCCTCGGGCATCCTTCATTCTCAACGCTGCATTTATCCTCAAATATGTCTTCTTTTGCACTCGTTGCTCCCGCACTGTTCACACTATGTGGCTCTCTGACAGTTAAGCGTGAGTCATTTCTGCGCATAACAATTCCAATGGGTGTCCACCTTATGTGTTGAAGTAATGTGTTTTAAACTCAAAAACGGAAATACAAGTATCAATAGGATTAACGGAGTGTTCCACACATGGGTTTATTGGTAGCTTGAACAGCAGAACCTCTAATTTCTTTGTAATACAATTTTGCTCCAGAAGATGTTGGAGGTTCTAGGGTCAAACTTCATAAAACCATCATAAAAGACTCCCAGGGGTGCATGCAACACAGTTTGAGAATGAGTGGCTTGGGCTTCGACGGGATAACATGATGACAGTAATTTTGAGTTTATGTGTGACATTTTCCTGGTTTGAATTTTGAGGTTCTCCAGTATTGTATTGCCTCCTGCTTGATTGAACTTTAGTTTGTGTATCTTGGATCTTTTTGATGTTCTCTAATGATATGTCTGACTTCCCGTTTTTCTCCATTGGAGCTTGCACATTTTGTTTCCGAGAGAGTTGTCAGTGCAGAAAAAAACGTGAAGGACGGGCACGGCCATTGCAGCAGCTGCCCTGGTGATGTCTCAGATGATACTCATCCACACTCATGTTGTTGACTCACCCTTGCAGGCCTTGGCAGGTGATGTGTGCTGCCACAAGATGAGCACGATCTGTCAAAGATTGCAGATCGCAGTAGAATGCTCATGACTGAACCTTGTGATCTCATTTAAAAACAAATCAAGAATAATTTACAACAAGAAAATAGAGATAACATGGATTTATAGATTTAGATATTGTTTTCAATTTTGGAACAGTAATCTTATTGCGTTTGCGTTTACGCCATGTTGTTTTGTAGGCAGGATGTTGATAGCTGCGTGACATATATTAAGTGGGGTACACAGATGTCGACAATCTGGAAAGAATTTAGCAATTTTCCTCCCTTGCAATCAAAGTCAGCAAAGGTCATATTCTCGTTTGTCACAGACAGATTATCCAGAGTGATTATCATGTGGTGTGAGGTGGGTGCAGAGTGATTTTTTTTCTTTCTTATTAAGACACACCTTTTAAAGTATTCCTTAGAGCCTGTTCTTAGTCCCTCCTTGTCAAGAAATGGAACGGTATTGTAGAACATCACTTTGAGGAAACGAAAAGAAGAAACAACGAACGTCTGTTAGCTTGGTGCTAACATTTAATGGGAAAAGCCATAGACAGGCTGATGGAATCAGTATAAATGTTATGGTAATTATAAACCTTTAAACAACTTTAACACATACACAGAAAAGCAAAACATACAAATATTGGTGGTGCAACCTCACAGTCCAGGAAATCATACAAGGAAAAAGGGTAGCTAAGAAGAAGTGGGACACTGAGAGGACAGAGGAGAGGTGAAAGGAATACATTGAGATGCGACATAGGGCAAAGGTAGAGGTGGCAAAGGCCAAACAAGAGGCATATGATGACATGTATGCAAGGTTGGAGACTAAAGAAGGAGAAAAGGATCTATACAGGTTGCCCAGACAGAGGGATAGCGATGGGACGGATGTGCAGCAGGTTAGGGTGATTAAGGATAGAGATGGAAATATATTGACTGGTGCCAGTAGTGTGCTAGATAGATGGAAAGAATACTTCGAGGAGTTGATTAATGAGGAAAATGAAAGAGAAGGGAGAGTAGAAGAGGCAAGTGTGATGGACCAGGAAGTGGCAATGATTAGTAAGGGGAAAGTTAGAAAGGCATTAAAGAGGATGAAAAATGGAAAGGCAGTTGGTCCTGATGACATTCCTGTGGAGGTATGGAAGCATCTCGGAGAGGTGGCTGTGGAGTTTTTGACCAGCTTGTTCAATAGAATTCTAGTGTGTCAGAAGATGCCTGAGGAATAGATGAAAAGTGTGCTGGTGCCCATATTTAAGAACAAGGGTGATGTGCAGAGCTGTGGGAACTATAGAGGAATAAAGTTGATGAGCCACACAATGAAGTTATGGGAAAGAGTAGTGGAGGCTGGACTCAGGACATAAGTGAGTATTTGCTAGCAACAGTATGGTTTCATGCCTAGAAAGAGTACCACAGATGCATTATTGGCCTTGAGGATGTTGATGGAAAAGTACAGAGAAGGCCAGAAGGAGCTACATTGGGTCTTTGTAGATCTAGAGAAAGCCTATGACAGAGTACCCAGAGAGGAACTGTGGTACTGCATGCAGAAGTCTGGAGTGGCAGAGAAGAATGTTAGAATGATACAGGACATGTACGAGGGCAGCGGAACAGTGGTGAGGTGTGCTGTTGGTGTGCCAGAGGAATTTAAGATGGAGGTGGGACTGCATCAGGGATCAGCCCTGAGGCCCTTCCTGTTTGCAGTGCTGATGGATAGGCTGACAGATGAGGTTAGACTGGAATCCCCGTGGACCATGATGTTTGCAGATGACATTGTGATCTGCAGTGAAAGCAGGGAGCAGGTGTCGGAACACTTGGAAAGATGGAGGCATGCACTGGAAAGAAGAGGAATGAAGATTAGCCGAAGTAAGACAGAATATATGTGCATGAATGAGAGGGATGGTGGGGGAAGAGTGAGGCTAGAGGGAGAAGAGATAGCAAGGGTGGAGGACTTTAAATACTTGGGGTCAACCGTCCAGAGCAATGGTGTGTTTGGTCAGGAAGTGAAGAAACAGGTCCAAGCAGGTTGGAACGGGTGGAGGAAGGTGCCAGGTGTGTTATGTGACAGAAGAGTCTCTGCTAGGATGAAGGGAAAAGTTTCTAAAACAGTGGTGAGGCCAGCCATGATGTACGGATTAGAGACAGTGGCACTGAAGAGACGACAGGAAGCAGAGCTGGAGGTGGCGCAAATGAAGATGGGGAGGTTCGCTCTCGGAGTGACCAGGTTGGATAAAATTAGAAATGAGCTCATCAGAGGGACAGCCAAGGTTCGATGTTTTGGAGACAAAGTTAGAGAGAGCGGACTTTGAGGGTTTGGACACGTCCAGAGGAGAAATAGTGAGTCTATTGGTAGAAAGATGATGAGGATGGAGCTGCCAGGCAAGAGAGCTTGAGAAAGACCAAAAAGAAGGTTGATGGATGTCGTGAGGGAAGACATGAGGGCAGTTGGTGTTCGAGAGGAGGATGCAGGAGATAGGCCTACATGGAAAAGGATGACACGCTGTGGCGACCCCTAAAGGGACAAGCAGAAAGGAAAAGAAGAAGATACAATACTCACGAGCATACAGTATATTCTCTCTACTCTGTTGGAACAATGAATATTATAACGGTAAAATGTGTTACTCTATGTACACTGAAGAGGTGTCCAATTGTTTTTGCTGGGAAGCACTTTGCATTTGTTCCAGTACTAGAGCTCAGTGCTGAACAGCATGTTGCAGCACAATGTAGTACTACACTACTGGCGTGCAACTCTAAATTCGGAGTTGGCACCATTAAAAAACACAAAAAATGGTCGCCTAAAAGTTTTGCTGTGGTGTGAACGTTGAAGCAAGATATAGTGGCAGTTCACTGTATTTTCTTTTTATAACTGTCTTTTAGTTAAAGCGGAGCAGCTGGAATCTTTTAAATCTGTGTTGTAGACACCTCAGACCTGGTTAAATTGAGGTTGATTCACTGTGCAGAGGAGCAGTTGGTCTGTTTTTATGAATGTAGCAGTGTGTCTGTGATAGAATGGTGGCATAACCACAACGACAAATGTGTCAGTGATGAGACGTGGGTGCATCATGGAGTAAATCAACCACAAGTATGTGACTTGAGGCTATCTTTGTGAAGACTAGTATGTCAGAGATGTGTTCACTGGGATCACATAGCTCAGATAAAACAGCTGTATGTTTAAAGTACAAATGTGGAAATGTATTGGTGGTGAGAAAGGAGAGGTGGGGGCTGGCTGATGAGTCACCCGTGTTACTGGTGTGTATGTCACAACACACAGCATCAGCCTCAGTATTTCTCAAGTTCGCCCAGCTTCATGTGTCTGTGTTTTAGTCCATTGTTCTAAATAAATGTCTTGCATAACATCAAGTGTCTGAATCACACACAACCAGAACAATGTTTTACAAAATGCATGGACATTTTTACAGTTATAAGGATTTGCAGTCATTGCATTACCACATGAGGATGTGTAGTTTTTTGCTTAAAACTGGCAGGTTTGAGCGCAAGCAGAACAAAGCACGTGGGTCGGATCGGAAACCACAAAATGGAGACTCGCAATGTTTTAACAGACTGGGTTGATGTTTGCAGTAGTAGTTATGAGTTACTGAATGTTAAGTCAGTTTATGACGCTGCCACTGTTTGCATGTATGGGTGAGAGAGTGGCAGGTAGACGCACGAGGACCATGACAAGACACGTGTAATTAATAACAAGATACATGGGCAAGCACTGTGAAGTGATACAACAGGAAAAGCATCAACCAAAATCCATCCATCCATCAATTTTCTACATCGCTTACCGTGTTCCGGGTCACAGGGAGCGCGAGCCTTACTCAGCTGACTTTGAGCGAAAGGTGGACATATAGAGACAGACAACCTTTCACCCTCGCGTTCCCACTGAACCAACCACCGCTGTGCACTAATGAGGCACTTGCTTCGCACAAATCCCACAGCAAGCTAGTTCCAGCCTGAATGGTGAGTTTCTCAGAGCAAACAGCAGGCAGAGGTAACACTTGAGCACGGATAACAACTCTTCTTCTGTGCACTTAACCCTCCAGGATAGGGTCGTAGTACTTGAATACGAGAATGATTACACTGGGGAACAATTTGAAAAAAAAAATTCTGTTGAGTTAGATTTTTATGCTGATTAAAACTAAAATTGCCATTGTGATTCCAAAATTGCAGTCGTTTTTTTCCTAGCACATCAAGTTTTTTCTTCACAGCTTACCCTCCAGATAAGCAAAATTCCACTGATTAGCTATAGTAAGACTTGCCAGCTGATTACGATTGGCAACTTGTTTGTGCAGTCACAATTGAGACACTGCAGTGAGAGGTGTGTGCAGCTCCCAATAGGTCAGTCCTATCAATATCTGCAAACAGAAAGAGAACATAGTAGCAATTAAGAGGATTTGTGCCATAGCCTATATAAAACATAACATACATAATATAAAACATAATAGTGTTAAGTAAACATTGCAGTCATGCCTGTTTATTTCATATTTCATCGCATGTCAATATTTGAAAAGTGTTATAAAATAAGCACATATCTGTTAAGTACAATAGTTTTCATAGTAAAAAAAAAAAAAAAAAAACGGGGATTTATAGTTGAAAAATGTGACGTGATAGAGAAAAACAAAGATCAGTTTTGGATTCCGCACCCAAAAATTTGTTAAAAACAGGTGTCAGACCTAACTCAACAAAAATTGTGTTCCCCAGTGTTATAACTACATCAACACCACCAGGAGCTCACTACGTCCTCTCTAAAGTGGAGAATGTGAGTGAAATTCAAATGCTCACAGTGAATGCGTGTGTGTGCCTTAGTGCATTCCTAATACCTCCGAGAGTGCATGTGCATACTGTAGCTGTTTTGAACAGCCAGCTAGATAGTCGTCTCAGACATTCATTTCTTGTTTCATGCGTCCTTGTCTCCGAGCAGCCATCAAGCAGTCGCAGCACCCTCAACAACAACAATAACATAATTCAAGTTAGCACCAGCCCAATTAGACGTGAGACTGTGGTAATGTGAGATCTGGTTTGCCCGATGCGTGACGTCATTCACACCTAATCATACAGGCATACAGCCGCTAATGAGAGCTCGCTGGTGTGACACAGTGACATGTTGTTTCGAGAGTCAGGTTGTCTCTGCACGTAACTCTGATCTGCGCTGGTCTGCTCTGTCCCTCTCTCATCTTTATGTGGTCCACAGGAAATGACGCGGTTTGAATCACGCCACATGCATCTTATTAATGCCCAGCTGAATTTGACTATCCGAAATCGACATTGTCAACAATGTCTATCTGATGAGACGTAATTACATTTTGAATAGTTGGAATTTTCATTTAAACTGTCAGTTTTAGATTTGTGTCATTCAGTTTTCCCAAGTCAAAAACTGTCAAAGACCAAGTTTTGCCAAGTCCAAACTGAAGTACAGATATGTGCAACGTAATTTTGCCTACAGGACAAATGGCGTAGCTTTTGCCATTCATGTGTATCAGGTTTCTCATAACGGATATGCACTATTCAGTTGCAGATATCTGTAACACAGTAGAGTATTTCTGCAACTGAATTGTAGATATCTATAATTCCTGTTGGTTTTCTCTGGGTGCTCCGGTTTCCTCCCACCTCCCAAAAACATGCATGGTCGGTTAATTGGAAACTCTAGGTGTTAAGGTGAGTCCGAATGGTTGTTTTTTTATATGTACCCTGCGATTGGCTGGCGACCAGTTCAGGGTGTACCTCGCCTCTCGCCCGAAGATAGCTGGGACGAGCTATAGCACGGATAAGCGGTACGGAAATTGAATGAATGAATGAATGCATTTAACATTTTATTTCAAGGGCCTTTCAAGAAACCCAGGGGCACCGAACAATAAAATCCATCCATCCATCCATTTTCTTTACCGCTTCTCCTCACTATGGTCGTGGGTTGATGGAGCCTATCCCAGCTATCTTCGGGCAGGAGGCGGCACGGGGTACTGTCCAGGCCAAGTATGTAACATATGTTATTTGTGTTATTTATTTATTATTGTTGTCTTTGCGTGGTCAGTTCACTGTGGACACTTGCGTGTCATTTACAGGATGTGCAGTTTGGGCATCTGCGTATGCAGGTTGTTTCCTGTGTTCCGTCAATGTAAACACACTTAAATCAGATATATGGGACTTGAAATGTACAGCCGGACATCTCTATTTAGGAAGTGTGTCTGTGACATGCATGTTGATGTTTTGACAAAACATGAGTCACCACTTCATTACAGTATATATATAAAGGCTTGCTGAACATGTGTGCTTCTTCCCTGTTTGACTTTTGGCTTTTCTTCCCCTCTTAAATTATCGCTTTGTCTTGGTATATGCGTGTGCCCCCAGGCCCTGCTTGCTTCAGCAAAACCAATCACTTCCAATATTTGTCGTCTCCACAAATATAGTACATTAGCCTTGACTGTTTCAAAAAATATCACCGCCTTCATAGAAATGATCATAGGCTGAATTTGCCCCAAAGCAGAAACAATATAGCCTCATTTCGCCATTTCTACCTATCCTCATACATGCAATATTCATAACCTGTTGAAGAAATCAATTCATCAGTGTGCAGTGCACATGGATACACACACGTGCGCTCGGAACAAAAACGTCACGCTGCCTGACGTCAGGCAATTTTGGGGGGGAACACAATTAGCAGATAAAATGTCTCAAAATTGGAATTGAGAGGCTGGGTTTTTCATCCATATGAGTGTGGCTACATGTGACACCAGCATGAAGGTGGCTCACTTTGCGCCCTGTCATGATGACACTCATACGTGTGCATCAGACAGACAAAGCAAAGCAGACAAAGAGAAGGCGTTACGCTCTCAAATGTGATATGACGGTGGTTGTTTGGGAGCCTGCAGGGTTGTTTATTTACAAAATATTATTTATATATTCATGGGTAGTCAAAAATGTACTTAATCAATCATCTGGAGAAAGAAGTGTTGGATTAGAAAATGTTCCTAATTTTTGGTACTTGTCCTCATTAGGGTCGCAGGTGAGCTGGAACCCATTCTAAAAACTGACCACGGGCGAGAGGGTGGGCACACCCCAGACTGGTTGCCAGTCAATCTCAGGGCATTTTTTTTTTTTCAATATCATTTTACATCAGAGGTGGAACAGTGGACGACTAGTTGGAGCGTCTGCCTCATGATTCTGAGGACCGGGGTTCGGTCCCCGGCCCCGCCTGTGTGGAGTTTGCATGTTCTCCCCGTGTCTGCGTGGGTTTTCCCCGGTCACTCCGGTTTCCTCCCACATCCCAAAAACATGCATGGTAGGTTGATTGAGGACTCTGAATTGCCCGTGGGTGTGAATGTGAGTGTGAATGGTTGTTTGTTTATATGTGCCCTGCCATTGGCTAGCGACCAGTTCAGGGTGTACCCTGCCTCCTGCCCGATGAAGGCTGTGATAGGCTCCAGCGCTCACGTGACCCTTGTGGGGATAAGCGTCTCAGATAATGGATGGATGGATGGATTTTACATCAGAGGTCAGCAACTAGCGGCCCGCAGGCCATAATTGGCCCGCCGCTAGCTGACGTTCGTCAAGGCACGATAATGAGCCAGGCTGCTACAGCGCAATGGCAGGGGAAAAAAGGCTGCTATAGCGGTCACTTCACTTCCTTGTTACAGTATTTAAGCACCTGATTGGCCGCATAACCCATGTGACAAGCTTTTTGTTTCATGTTCGCTGTCATGAAATCATGTCTGTTGTGGTCTTTTTATGTACAGTTAAGATTCAAATTATTCATATCCTTGCCAATTTTAAAGACGACATATTGTAGAAATAGCACTTTTTAATTGCGTGAACACAAATAGTTGAGTGTCTCACCAACCAGCAGGTGTGAAATTAAACAACCAAGTCAATTTTGTTATCTGCCTGTTTTTGATGTGGCTCTGAGTGAGCCGTTCTGAATGTCCTCACTACATTTTGAAGCAGTCTGTCTTGTAAATGTTTAATTGTAGTATTTACAGTGATCATGTTTTTTAAAATTATTGTAAAACAGCCTGTGCATATCATTGGCCTTTCGCATGAAAAAATAAAACTAAAAAATGGCAGCCAAGCATTTCTTCATCACAGTATTCATTTCAGCAATTATCGGAAATATGTCTATGCATTTTAGTGACAATACAAGATCAGAATTTACATTTCACTGTTTCTGCTTTTTCTAATTAAACGAAACAGTCTTTTCAGAAATAATATATTGTATTTAGACAGTAAATGTGTCTTATTTAACTCTCGCATTACAGTAATGTTGCACTTTTTCTTCATGAAACCCTGACTGTGGGTTGTGTGCGATAGAGTGGCATCCCGGTCAATTCAGCTGTATACCAAGTGAAGCTAAAATAACTGTTACCTGTTGACATCAACTGCATTAGATACAAGTGAGAACTTCCTTGTAATTACTCAATTTCACCTACTTCTTCTGCAAGCCAAAAGAGCTCCCATTTTCCTTGTGTGACTCATCAGCACCACAATAAATAAAAACATAGATTAAAAAAAAATAACTCTGTACTTATAGTGTGTGATGTCAACCAAAATCTCATGATGCAGAACGTTACAATATTTTACTTCATGCTACGTGTTAAATAACTGTAGAATTTACAGCAATGTCTAAGTGCACTGTCATATATGCTCCCAGCATGCATTGTAATATTCATGGCTCGGCAGTGTTTAAGCATTTCAGTGTAAATAACAAGAAGCGTACATAACAAGAGATAGTGTTGAACCTGAACGAGTTTAATAAACGAAAGTTCATGAATGAGTTCATATTTTGGGCAAACGTGAACTGAACCTAGTTAATTTCTGACTGATGAACGTAACGCTCATTCTGGCGTCAAAGAACGCTTTTCAAACGAATTTTCAATTTCATTCAAGAGTGCCAGGTTTTGTTAGCTCTACACCCTCAGCAGGGTCCTTGAAGGTGCATGGAAGTTCGCCCAACCTGTCCCTCGGGAAGTCCTGTTTGGGTTCTCTGGGTGTATGAGGTACCGGACCCCCAGATATGGGCTGTTCGGACCCTGTACGAACGATGTCAGAGTTTGGTCCACATTCCCAGCAAAAAGTCGAATACCTTTCTAATGAGGGTTGTACTCCTCCAAGACTGCCCTTTGTCACCAACTCTGTTCACTACCTTCGTGGACAGAATTTCTAGGCACATCCGAGGGGTTGAGGGGGTCTGGTTTGACAACGTCAGCAATGTGTCTCATTGCATCGCTTTTGCAGACGATGTGGCTCTGATGTCTTCATCAAGCCGCGATCTTCAGCTCTCACTGGAGTGGTCCGCAGCCGTGTGTGAAGCTGGCCTGGAAATGCCTCCGGGTCCCACCGGAAGAGCTGGACAAAGCGGCTGGGGAGAGGGAAATCTGGGCTTCCCTGCTTAAGCTGCTGCCCCTGCGATCTGACCCCGAGGACCGCGAATCTATCTATCTATCTATATTTTTGTTACAGTAACTAGTAAGTTACTGTAAAAACCCTATGAAATGTCCCACAATGTGTACATGATAACGACCAAATAACTTTTCTCTTTGCATTTTTGAAACGTTCTAGTTCTAAATATGGCCGACACGTCCATGATGCAATGTGGTGCGATGACACATTCCCAAGCCCTATTGATAACTTGCGTGAAGATTTAGACTGTCAGCTAGTGTTAGTGGATGCCTTTTAAAATGGGCATCCAGAGCACTTGTGGTTTTGTCATATTAGAGAAAAGATTTGCATATTTTGCAAGTGACCGCGCTACCGGTGTCATTTATAGGAAAATATTTTCACATGCGTGAGGCACAGCTGCTAGTTTGCTGCGCAGACACAGTGTCATGTGTGTGTGTGTGTTCCGGGTTTTGTCTTCCCCCCTGTTTCACACACACCTGCTCCTGTGAGCATCTTCACCACCTGTGCCTCGTTCACCCTAATTACCCCTTGTATTTAACCTCGTGTCTCATTCCCTCTCGTTGCCAGTTCGTTGTACCTTGTCGTCGCGTTCCAGCATTCCTTGTTTCCACGTCACAGACTCACAGTAAGACTTGACCCTGTTCCGATTATCGACCTTGCCTCTTTGCCTCATGTTTTTGGATACTGTTGCCTTTCTTGGATTGCCTGCCTGTGTACCGACCTATGCCCGTCTATTAAACCTCTCTTTTTGGAAACTGCCCATTTGTTTTGGAGTCGTGCATTTTTGGGTCCTATCCTCTGTTCCGTTCATGAGAGAACGAACTGGCCATAACATGGACCCAGCAGACTCAGACCCGGTGCGCAAAGCCCTTCAAGCGCAGGGTCAACACGGGTTCTTCCTAAAGTGACACTATGCTCTCCTGATCAAGAAATTCATACACTTGTATTAATTTACTCTGGTTCTGACGCAAACTTACTCAACTCCATCCTTGTTAGACGTATGCACCTTAGAACCTTTGGAATAAAACGCCACCTATGCTGCAGATGGCAGTTTTATGGACAAGATCACTCACCGCACCCAAACACTCACATTGACATTTCCTGATTCTCACTCGGAACGCATTAGTTTTCATGTAGGGAACCCATAGGGAACCCATGGTTGAAATTACATAACCCCCACATTGACTGGTCCTCTGGGCAGGTTATGTCATGGGGCAGCTATTGTGCCCGGAACTGTTTCAAGCCGCCATGTGATGTTCAAGGTCATGTTTCTAAGGACAATCCACAGACCCCATCTGGGGAGCCTGATTTATCTCAAGTGCCCACCTGTTACCAGGATATTAAAGATGTTTTTTCCAAGTCCAAGGCCAAATTCCTTCCACCCCACAGACCTTATCACTGTGCTGTTGACTTGCTGCCTGGAACCACACCCCCACGAGGGAGGTTGTTCTCTCTTTCAGGGCCGGAACACAAGGCCATGAAGGAGTACGTGGAAGAATCACTGGCAGCCGGGATCATTCGCCCATATTCATCCCCTGCGGGAGCAGGATTTTTCTTCGTGGACAAGAAAGACAAGACCCTGCGACCCTGTATCGATTACCGGGGTCGCAACGAGATCACGGTAAAAAACAGGTACCCTCTTCCTCTCATCTCCACCGCCTTTGAGTTCCTGGAGGGAGCCAAGATTTTCACCAAACTGGACTTAAGAAATGCATATCATCTAGTCAGGATAAGGGAGGGGGATGAATGGAAAACAGCATTCAACACACCAACGGGACATTATGAATATTTGGTAATGCCTTTTGGGCTTACTAACGCTCCAGCTGTTTTCCAGAACCTTGTCAACGATGTCCTGCGTGACATGTTGAATGTTTGTTTTTGTTTATTTAGATGACATCTTGATATTCTTCCCGGATGAGGAGACTCACATTATTCATGTCCGCTCTGTTTTGCAGCAGTTACTGCAGAATCAACTATATGTCAAGGCTGAGAAATGTGAGTTCCACAAGGCGTCCGTTTCTTTTCTGGGTTTCGTCCTGGCTCAAGGTGAAGTCAAGATGGACCCTTGCAAAGTCGATGCAGTTATTAATTGGCCTACTCCCACGTCACGCAAAGATGTACAAAGGTTCTTAGGGTTCGCAAACTTCTACAGAAAATTCATCAGAAATTTCAGTTCTATAGCCTCTCCTTTGCATGATCTTACCTCGCCACACAAACCTTTTGTATGGAACCCGCTTTGTCAGGCAGCTTTTCAAAAACTTAAGTCGAGCTTTACCTCCGCTCCCATCCTTACTTTGCCAGATCTCAAACAGCAGTTTGTGGTAGAAGTCGATGCGTCTGATGCCGGAATAGGAGCAGTGCTCTCCCAGAAATCTCTCAAGGATGATAAATTACATCCTTGTGCTTTTCTCTCCAAAAAACTGACCCCTGCTAAGAAAAATTATGACATTGGTGACCGTGAACTGTTGGCAGTCAAGGTGGCTTTGATGGAGTGGAGGCACTGGCTAGAGGGGGCACATACTCCGTTTTTAGTATGGACAGATCACAAGAACCTTGAGTATATTAAAACTGCTAAAAGATTAAATGCGAGGCAGGCTAGATGGGCTCTGTTCTTCACTAGATTTAATTTTACGTTATCCTACCGACCTGGTTCTAAAAATGGTAAGCCAGATGCTTTGTCACGCATTTTTTCTGAAGAGAATTCTTTGCCCGACCCTAAGACTATTTTGCCTAAGTCATGTTTCATTTCCGCTTTTGTTTGGGACATTGAAACTGCGGTTAAAGGGGCTCTGAAAGACACTCCTAGCCCTGAAGATTGCCCTGAAAACAGGCTTTATGTGGTTCCGACCTTAAGGGGAAGAGTCATCCACTGGGCTCACACAAACCGAACTGTATGTCACCCAGGCATTGCCAAGACGCAATCAGTGGTCGAACAGCGCTTTTGGTGGCCTAATGTTAGGAGGGATGTTATCGATTACGTCAATGCTTGCCAGGTATGTGCTGCTAACAAGCCCTCTCATCAACGTCCTCCTGGGGAGTTGCGACCCCTGCCAATACCACAACGTCCTTGGTCAGACATTTCCATAGACTTTGTGACAGGATTACCGGCCTCTAAAGGCAATACCACCATTCTTACAGTTGTTGACAGGTTCTCTAAGATGGCACACTTCATTGCACTTCCAAAACTCCCCTCAGCTTAAGACACTGCCGAGCTAATGATTAATCAGGTTTTTAAGTTCCATGGTTTCCCCAAGAATGTGGTGTCTGATAGGGGTCCCCAATTCATTTCGCAATTTTGGAAGGAGTTTTGCAATCTCATAGGTGCTACCGTCAGTCTGTCATCTGAGTTTCATCCTGAAACCAACGGCCAAACCGAGAGGCTGAACCAGGACCTGGAGACGGGGCTCCGATGTCTCGCTTCACAGGAGCCGCGATCCTGGTCTCAGAAACTGGTTTGGGTCGAATTCTCCCACAATTCCCTCCCCTCTGCATCCACTGGTCTATCGCCTTTTCACGTTGTGCATGGTTACCAACCATCTGTTTCCTGCCATAGCCCCAGAATCCACAGTTCCAGCGGCATTAACCTTGGTGAGACGCTGCAGGAGGACCTGGGAGCGAGCCCGCCAGATGCTGCTGCGCCAGGGACGGTCCTACAAAGCCGCTGCTGACCGTCTGAGGACACCGGCCCCGAACTACAAAGTGGGTCAGCGAGTTTGGCTCTCGACCAAACATATTCCACTCCGGGTGGAGTCCAAGAAGCTCGCTCCCAGGTTCGTTAGGCCCTTCCCCATCACAAAGATCATCAACCCTGTCACCGTGAAGCTGAGGCTCCCGAGGTCGATGCGGGTCCACTCTACTTTTCACGTCAGCCTACTCAAGCCAGCCCGGGAGTCCCCTCTGGTCCCGCCTTCCAGGCCCCCTCCTCCCCCCCGGTTTGTGGATGGGGGCCCTGTCTTCTCTGTGAAGCGGCTGTTGTTGTCTCGTCGGAGGGGCAGGGGGTTTCAATATCTGGTGGACTGGGAGGGCTATGGGCCCGAGGAACGTTCATGGGTACTGTCTGCGTTTATCATGGATGATTCGCTCATTCGGGACTTCCACGTTGCGCATCCAGGGGCCCTGGGGCCGGCCGTTAAGGGGGGGGGGTACTGTCTGTGTGTGTGTGTGTGTGTGTGTGTGTTCCGGGTTTTGTCTTCCCCCCTGTTTCACACACACCTGCTCCTGTGAGCATGTTCACCCTAATTACCCCTTGTATTTAACCTCGTGTCTCATTCCCTCTCGTTGCCAGTTCGTTGTACCTTGTCGTCGCGTTCCAGCATTCCTTGTTTCCACGTCACAGACTCACAGTAAGACTTGACCCTGTTCCGATTATCGACCTTGCCTCTTTGCCTCATGTTTTTGGATACTGTTGCCTTTCTTGGATTGCCTTCCTGTGTACCGACCTTTGCCCGTCTATTAAACCTCTCTTTTTGGAAACTGTCCATTTGTTTTGGAATCGTGCATTTTTGGGTCCTATCCTCTGTTACGTTCATGACACACAGCACCTATTGCTTTCAAAACACATGGGACTGGGAATTAATCGACTTCAAGCTCAACTAGTTGACTAGTCAGTTCGACCCCTAGCATACACACAGAAACAACCACTCATGTACTCTCCTCTCATACCTCACCATGCACACATTTGATATATTTTTGTTCACGGGCACATGTGCAGGCTCTCACAGTATTGTCGTCATTCTCCAATACATCGGAGACTACGTATGTATATGATATGATTCAGTGTTCATCTCAACTCACACCGCCAACTTAAATCTAAAATAAACATACACCCCCATACATACAGTATGTAAGAAAACAAAACAACATCCTTCTCTTTCCAAATGCTTCGCAAGCATCACACTTCGCCTACCCGTGAGAGTTTAAGATTATCGATGATAGACGTAACCTCGCAGCGCCGAGGGGACGAGGCTGCGTTGGAACCAATCCCTTTGGGATTTGAGTCATCAAAAGGGCTAAGGGAGAAGGCTGGTGCCTGCAGACGTCAAGGCAGGTATTCAGCCTAGCCCAAAATTGCTCCCTTCTGGAACAGAAATAGCATCAATGTGAGTGTGAATGTGTGACACATAATGGTTGGTGTTTAGGTGTTATTCTTTGAGCATAGTCATATGACTAAGACTACTTCGGAGACACAGATTCTCTTGCTTGCTCTATGAAAAAGAAGAGACAGCTATTCAACTAATATTGAAAATTTGACACCACATTTTTAGATATTGTAGTTCTATCCGTCCCTTCATTTTCTATCACGCTGGTCCTCATTAGGGTTGTGGCTGAGCTGGAGGCTGCTTTTGGGAGAGACCCAACACCCTGGAGTCGTTGCCAGCCAATCACGGTATTGTACAGATTTAAAAATATATATTTAATCGACTACAATGATATCCGTATTAGATGAGTAGATTGTCTCTATACTGTACAATTTCTTTTTTTATTCTTTATAGCAGGTAAATGTGGCACCCTTTTTTTCCTTTTTACCGAGGGGAGACATGTTCACACTTGACAGTTGCTCACATGATCTGTCTTGAAACAGTTTGATCACTCTCAAGGGAATGTCATGTGACACATGGCAAATATATGCAAAACAACACAAACAGGTGATTCACATGGAAGGCATGTACATACACAACACCAGGGGCGTGTTAGTTTTTCTGTGTACAAACACGAATGATACATGGAAATGAAGATGAAACTCATTTCTGATTATGTAGGTAAAGCCTTGTATTTCCTACAAAGATGTGTCATCATGTTAATGGTATCACTGGAAGGGTTGCTGGTTTACTATTAAACTGAAAATCTTGTTTGAGGTTGAGTCAACCTCTGCCACGCCTGTGTTTGTAATAGTGGTGTCACTTCCACCCATGTAAACCTAAAGTTGCACACTTCCACCACCTACGTCCAAAATGTAGCGAGATGAGAAGTACCATGAGATTTATTACAGGAACTCTAGGAAATACCCTAATTTATCATCTGGCAAACAATTAGAAAAGAGGATCAATACACTTATTTAAATGTTCTTATTTAAATGTGCAGCTGTCTACTTTGTATGAGGCATTGTGTGATGAGAAGTGATACTTCTGCAATAGAAACATGATCTGCCCACAAACTTTAATGATAAGCATGTATTTCTTTGACAAGAGGAGAACTAAGGTGGTTTTAGGTGGAACTACACCTACAGGGAAACAACACAAGAGAGACAATAATGTGAATATAGAGGCATTCTCTGTGTACGCAGATAAAGGCACACGTACCATTTTGGTTGAGTCGTGAACAAAGTCTTCCTCTTTGAAGTAGGGATCTAAGCCTAATATGATGACTCACACCCAGCCTGTGTCTTAAATTCTGAGCACTGACCCTCACTCGTCTCTCATTTAACTTTAGACATTTCACCAATGTATGTTATTTTAGCGTCGATTACCAGCAGAGACAGCATGATAGTGAAGGCAAAAGAAAGAAGACTTTGGTAGTTAGATTGGCAATTGGAAGCAATAACAAAACATTTCTGGAACAAAATACTAGAAATTGGTCATTGACTAAGAATCAATTCCATGCCAGTTGCACGATAATCATCAAAGTAAACCATCCATCCATCCATCCATTTTCTGAGCCGCTTCTCCTCACTAGGGTCGCGGGCGTGCTGGAGCCTATCCCAGCTGTCTTCGGGCAGGAGGCGGGGTACACCCTGAACTGGTTGCCAGCCAATCGCAGGGCACATAGAAACTAACAACCATTCGCACTCACAGTCATGCCTACGGGCAATTTAGAGTCTCCAATTAATGCATGTTTTTGGGATGTGGGAGGAAACCGGAGTGCCCGGAGAAAACCCACGCAGGCACGGGGAGAACATGCAAACTCCACACAGGCGGGGACGGGGATTGAACCCCGCACCTCAGAACTGTGAGGCTAACGCTCTAACAAAGTAAACCAATACATTATATTGTATATGGTCTCTGTTAGATACCTCAAAAGGTATATCAGCCATGTCATGACATCAATTCTACTCTTTTCTGTCAATAATCTCCATCCTTCCATTCTCTGAGCCGCTTTATACTCACAAGGGTCGCGGGCGTGCTGGAGCCTATGACAGCTATCAGCGGGCAGGAGGTGGGGTACACCCTGAACTGGTTGCCAGCCAATCGCAGGGCACATACAAACAAACAACCATTTGCACTCACATTCACACCTACGGGCAATTTAGAGTCTTCAATTAACCTACCATACATGTTTTTGGGATGTGGGAGGAAACCGGAGTGCCCGAAGAAAACCCACGCAGGGAAGGGGAGAAAATGCAAACTCCACACAGGCGGGGCCGGGAATTGAACCCCCGTCCTCTGAACTGTGAGGCAGATGCTCTAACCAGTCGTCCACCGTGCCGCCTGTCAATAATCTGGGTCTGCAATTTTGAGAGATGGCAGAGAATAAATCACCTGGATTTTCTTTTTTTGTTGCTGTCACGGTATTTTAAAATTTTTTTTTAAACGATATATTTTCCCAAAACTATCATGATACATAATATCGTTGTTTTTTTATCCCTCTGAAATCATAAAAAATGAGGCCCGCCGTTGGTCCGCTGAAGACGAGCCAGTTGATCTCTATGCCAATTGACTGAATTACTGACAGTTCACTCAAGGCACACCGAAAATTTCGCAAAACGAGTTGTCATATCATTAAAGCATATTCATCAATACTTGAGTTCAATATGGACCGATCGTCTAATGCGTAGCTAGCATAGGTATTAATGTTAGCTCACTAGAGCCGACTCATTCTTTAGTCAAAGCTACAAGAGACAACACAATCATTGAGCTTTTACTAGCGTCTTTAAGCAAACCAAACTACATCAAAACAACATTGTCTTTTTTTTTTCCTCCTTTTGTTGTGATTTCAAGTAGCAAGCCATTTTTTTTTACCTGTGAGACCGGCCACTTGATACAAGAAACATTCTGAACTCATACCCCGTATTTAAAAAAAGGGTTTTGCACTTTGTTGTGGGAGGCTAACAAATGGAATACTGATGAACGTAAAATAAAATGAAAATTGATCATTTGGGGGAAGCCAGCAACCAAGTCATTGTTTGTTTTTTTGTTTTTTAACTCGCCCTGAGAGCGTAGCAATATTATGTGCCCATTCTGTATAACATTGCATTAAAACTCGGGACAGTACGTACATCTGAAAAAGCACGGAAATGCAGAGTTGAAATGTCGTTACAGTGACTGGGAGATAGTGTAAAAAGTGTGAAAATCTAACCCTGATGCCGTGGCGACAATAACATTTTGCCAGAAGTCCCGCCCCATCCATGAGCCCGGTAGCGGCTAATGACACCGCTGTCCATATCTGTGTGATCCGTGCATCAGCTCACCTCAACAAGGACGATTTATCGAGTCTGGATAAATAATTTTATTTATCAAACAATAGATCGATATAGTCATTATCGTTACAGGCCTAGTTTTTGTTAAACCCTGTTGCAAAATGTCAATGTTTAGGAAGATGGCGCGCCACTGAAACAAATGGCAAAATGTTTTTGAGCGTAGAATCTCTTTTCTTGACAAAACTGAAAACATTCACACAGTTAAACTTACTATAAAATAGCAACAATCTCAGCAGTTGATGGAGCATTGCAAGTTTAGCCATCCTACAAGCCCCCGACAAAAGCAGGTCCACTTCCTGTTGAGGAAACGCATGGCTGGTCCTTTGTCGTTCTGGAGTGTGGTGACAGGAAGTGTACCCTGGCCAACAGGAACCCATTTCTTTCAGCATGCCAAACATTGTGAAGCCCCGTTGTTTGCATGACCTTTCTAATCAGTTGTGGTAGTGCTGAATCTACAGTTTTGTTTACCCACACAGGAAGTCCACAACTTGTCAAGCCTGTTTCAAGATAATGGGAGACAATCATAAAAGTCACAATACATCAGCAGGGACTAATTTAAAAGACTATAAAGGGGCACTGTAGCGTAATCACTGCGCATGTATGAGTTTAATTTAAATGCAAATTGAAATGAAAGTTACTGTCTATGATGAAATGAAAATGAACAAGCAGTTAGAACTGTCATTTTCATAGCAATAACCCATGATGAAATTTACACTGTGTAACTAGATTATTAGTACATCAAAACAATGTTTAATTTAAAATCTGAGTCGAAAACATCAAACGTGAAATTCATCGTGATGTCATAGGTTATATTGCAAGTTCCACTCTTTCCGTAATTACAATGTGGTTAATGTCTGGGAAAGAGCTTTCATTGCGATTGAAACAGGAAGTCTACCTTATTTGTCTTATTCACCTTCCTCATTTTCTTTGTGTCTAAAACAGCATCAAATCGCTTCGTCTTTTGTGATGTGTGGTGTTCTGAATTCAACATAACTAGAATTTTTTTTTTTTCACGTGGTGAAAGTGATGATGGTAAATGGTAAATGGAGCGCTTTATCTACACTATCGCAGTGCCCAAAGTGCTTTACAAAGCCTCACAGCGACTGCTGCTAGGAACTGCCAGGCCCACTGGGCGCAAATTAGGGTACAGTGTCTTGCCCAATGACACTGACATGCGAACAGTCGGAGCCGGGATTGGAACCAGATAACCTACGGTCACTGGACGACCCGCTCTACCTTTGCCTACCCACCCTTTGTTCTTTCAGGACAATCTATGTTTATACAGGTACATATGTACGTACATACGTATGCACGCATTCACACACACATACACACACACACACACACATGCACATTCAATTTTGTGGGAAAAATACATCTCTAAAGCCAAGCTAAAACCTTGGGGTTCGAGCTGGGTCACGTATTACACATTATCGACATTTTTCATTCTCAGTTTACCTCACAAGACATCCTAAAGTTTCATAAATCATCAAACAATTTACTCTGGGTTTATTTACTCTTTTGGTTGAATTTTAGCAACACTTATTCCAAAAAAAGGACCAGCCACAACAAGTGGTAGTAAGAGGAAAACCGAGGATTAGGAATATACAGTGACTTGAAAAAAAATATTTTCCCCTTCCTCAGTTCATCTTTTATTTTTTCATTTTTTTCATATTTATCCCATTTAAACATTTTGGATCATCAAAAAAACTCTAATATCTCACAAGCACGACCAAAGTGAATGAAAAAGTAGTTTCTATATGAAAAAAAATTTATTTATTTAAAGCAAAGTGCATTTATTAACCACAGTTTTAGACAGGTGAGTTTTAATTTCAATGGCCAAACCCAGGCCTGATTACAGTCATTTGTTGAATCAATAATATTAAAATAGTACCAATCAGGGGCGGCACTATGGACAACTGGTTAGCACATCTGCCTCACAGTTCTGAAGACCCGGGTTCAAATCCAGCCATACCTGTGTGGAATTTGCATGTTCACCCCATGGCTGCAAGGGTTTTCTCCAGGTAGTACAGTTTCCTGCCACATTCCAAAAACATGCATGGTAGGTTAATTGAAGAGTCTAAATTGCCCGTAGGATGTGAGTGTAAATGGTTGTTTGTTTATATGTGTCCTGCAATTGGCTGGCGACCTGTTCAGGGTGTACCACGCCTCTCAACCAGAACGATATCCATAGAACTGCAGGCCTCACTGGTCACTCAATCATAAGAAAGACACTGGGGAAAAAATGACATCCATAGGAAAATCACTGGTGACAAAAACGAACACACAGGCTCGTCCCAGATTTACTCCACAACATCTTGATCATCCCCAAGACTTTTGGAGAACTACTCTGTGGACCGAAGAGCACTCTTGGGTTATGGAGCAGGACAACAAATAATAATAATAATTTAAAAAAAGGTTTGGAGTGACTAATTCAAAGCCTGGACTAAAAGCAGGCAGTAGTATGACCTAAAAAAAAAAAAAATCCTCTGAACAATTGAGCAATTGCAGACTCATCACCAGTTAGCGCAGATACAAAATTGCAGTTATCGCTCTTAAGGTTGACACACCTTGTTATTAGGTTCAAGGGGCAAATACTTTTTCATAAAGGGAAAAATTATCGTTAATAAATAAAATCATCGTCTAAAAACTGCTTTTACTAGGGCTGTCTTTGTGAGATATTTAAATTGGTGTGATGAGCCGGAACATTTAGGTGTGATAAATACACACAAAAAAAGAAAATCAGAAAGGGGCTGCAATACCACTCAAATTCCCACCGATCAGGTCAGAGCTGAGATTTGAACACGGAACAGCGCTAAGCCACTGTGTTGATGCATGTTGCAGCAGTGAACACAGAAACAGTTCTCTAGGTTTATAACGTTTGGCCCTCCCCCTCCATAATTACTGAATGCAGTGCAACCATGGCTCCAGCACACCTGTCTCCACTGAAAATCAGACTGGTGGGAGGGGCAACACGTTTGCAGATAAAACACATCAGTATAGAGCAGCCAACATATGGAAAAAAAAAAAAAGTAATAATCAGCCAATATACAGAAAGTTTATGTTTTGATTAAGGACGAATGCAGTATCTCTTAATTTGAAGGACAACTCTGATTTATACTAAGGCTCCATTCACATCTATAGTTTGTCTTCTCTGATTACTTTCTCTGGTCTGTTTCTTCAAGCAAACATTATTACAACAAACCACGTGACAGCTCCCTCTTCTCTTATTGATCGCATGAATGTAAACAGGAATAAGGTTTTTAATGACTTTAACAATCTACCAGGATGCACTTTGGAGGAATGTATTGCAAATTATCCTTCTAGTAAGTCACTTGTTTCATGTTTACTACTAGTTATGTCATTATGTTGCCACGATTTGTCAGTTTGCCAGTTGGATCACATCAAAATTGTAGAGTGTTCTCACCCCAGGCAAAATGAATCCCAGTTTAAGGGAAAATAGATAGGAGTTTGTAACCAGGTAGGTAATTGCGTTCGTGAGTGCAGTTACTTCAGTGGGTTAATGGATCCTAGTGACTGATATGATCCTATAAATTAGATGAGTACGAGCACACATCAGGTGGAGATGACTTTGGGAGATGAGAAGGATTGTGAGTAAAGACTGAAAGCTATTTGACTTGACATTTATCAGGTTTTCGGTGGTGGGTGAAAACAAAGTGGAAGATGGCAGTATGAGTCAAGAGCGAAGGTAAGTGCCATGAAACGGGATAAAAAAAAGAGTGGTAAAGACACATTTTCTGAGTGTTGGTGAGGCGGGGGTGGTCATTCCTGTGACTCATTCTATGCATTTATAAGCATTATCCCTTTGGCACCTTCTGTTAGATACATTTATCACATGATAGCAACAATACACAGGGAAATTATAAGCCCCTTACACATGACCATACTGTATAAGAAGTCTTTTTTACCTACCTTTTTGCCAGCTCGCTGTCCTGTGTGTAAGGGCTGATGCAGGATGGGAGTTTGAAGTTGACCCAGGTAAAAAAAAATTCTTCAGTCTTATGTTAGACAATATACTAGAAAAAAATGGATGTTTGTACTTCCATAGGGATGCACCTGTGGATGCAAGGATATTGTTGGAAACATAATCATTATCTTCCACCCCCTCACCCACCTAAAGTATAACGATCAGCAACCCATTAATCAATATGTCACGGTTGATCAGTATGTTGATAATTCATTATGATAGCATAAATGGTCAATACACCAGTTGTTCTAGGGAATGGATAATGTAATGACTTTTTGGATGCAGTTTGTGTGTTTATTTGAATTTAATCTACAACCCCAATTCCAATGAAGTTGGGACGTTGCATTAAACATAAATAAAAACAGAATACAATGATTTGCAAATTATGTTCAACCTACATTTAATTGAATAAACTACAAAGACAAGATATTTAATGTTCAAACTGATCAACTTTATTGTTTTTAGCAAATAATCATTAACTTGGAATTTTATGGCTGCAACACGTTCCAAAAAAGCTGGGAAAGTTGAGGAAAGCTCATCAAACACCTGTTGGGACCATCCCACAGGTGAACAGGCTAATTGGGAACAGGTGGGTGCCATGATTGGGTATAAAAGGAGCTTCATTCACAAGCAAAGATGGGGCGAGGTTCACCTCTTTGGGAACAAGTGCGTGAGAAAATAGTTGAAACGTTTAAGGACAATATTCCTCAACGTACAATTTAGGGATTTCATCATCTACGGTCCATAATATCATCAAAAGGTTCAGAGAATCTGGAGGAATCACTGCATATAAGCGGCAAGGCCAAAAACCAACATTGAATGCCCGTGACCTTCGATCCCTCAGGCGGCACTGCATCAAAAACCGACATCAATGTGTAACGGATATCACCACGTGGGCTCAGGAAGACTTCAGAAAACCAAGGTCAGTAAATAGAGTTCGGCGCTACATCAGTAAGTGCAACTTGAAACTCGACTATGAAAAGCAAAAGCCATTTATCAATAACACCCAGAAATGCCTGCCGGCTTCTCTGGGCCCGAGCTCATCTAAGATGGACTGATTCAAAGTGGAAAAGTGTTCTGTGGTCCGACGAGTCCTCATTTCAAATTGTTTTTAGAAATTGTGGACGTCGTATCCTCCGGGCCAAAGAGGAAAAGAACCATCCGGACTGTTATGGGCGCAAAGTTCAAAAGCCAGCAACTGTGATGGTATGGGGCTGTGTTAGTGCCAATGGCATGGGTAACTTATACATCTGTGAAGGCACCATTAATGCTGAAAGGTACATACAGGTTTTGGAGAAACATATGCCGGCATCCAAGCAACGTCTTTTTCATGGACGCCCCTGCTTATTTCAGCAAGACAATGCCAAACCACATTCTGCACCTGTCACAACAATGAGAATGGGAAAGTATTCCAACTACACAGCTTCAACAATTAGTGTCCTCAGTTCCCAAACGTTTATTGAAAGTTGTTAAAAGAAAAGGTGATGTAACACAGTGGTAAACATGACCCTGTCCCAGCTTTTTTGGAACGTGTGGCAGCCTTAAAATTCTAAGTTAACGATTATTTGCTAAAAACAATCAAGTTTATCAGTTTGAACATTAAATAGCTTGTCTTTGTGGTGTATTCAATTAAATATAGGTTGAACATGATTTGCAAATCATTGTATTCTTTTTTTATTTATGTTTAACACAACGTTCCAACTTCATTGGAATTGGGGTTGTATAAAAGGGCAAGTAATTGTACCATTGTACCTCTAATTTCTGTACTTAACGGGTGAAATTGTAGCCCCAGAGCTACACTAAGAAAAGACACATTCTATAACACAAATTGTAAGGAGTCAAGGGGCTACAAACTTAAACTTGTGAATAAATAGGATACTTCAATATTTCTAAATAATCCATCCATTTTCTGAGCCGCTTCTCCTCACTAGGGTCGCAGGCGTGCTGGAGCCTATCCCAGCTGTCATCGGGCAGAAGGCGGGGTACACCCTGAACTGGTTGCCAGCCAATTGCAAGGCACATACAAACAAACAACCATTTGCACTCACATTCACACCTACCGGCAATTTAGAGTTGTCAATTAACCTACCATGCATGTTTTGGGAATGTGGGAGGAAACCGGAGTGCCTGGAGAAAATCCACGCAGGCACGTGGAGAACATGCAAACTCCACACAGGCGGGGCCGGGGATTGAACCCGGGTCCTCAGAACTGTGAGGCAGACGCTCTAACCAGTCGTCCACCGTGCCGCCTATTTTTAAATAATAATAAACATTCATAATGTTTTTCTGTTTTTTATTGAAAAAATTTGTTTCTCGATGTCCAAAATAAATTACAGTTTATTGTTTGGGGGAGTCACCGATAGTGTAGTGGTACAGTCGTCTGACTTTGTTGTGGGCAGTGTGGATTCCGTTCCCACTCAGTAACGGTGTGAATGTGAGTCCCAATGATTGTCATTCTATATGTGCCCTGCGACTGACTGGCGACCAGTTCAGGGTGTAGTCCGCCTTTCGCCCAAAGTCAGCTGGGATAGGCTCCAGCACGCCTGTGATCCTAGTGAGGAGAAGCGGTATGGAAAATGGATAGATGGATGGATAGATGGATGTTTGGGGTTTAAGGTGTAGAAAGTAGGTTCGTATTCACTAGGCTGCAAAACGCCAATACTCACTCTACTTATTACTTCTATATTTTTATAGATGCACTTTTTTCAGGACTAAGTACATAAAAACATAAACATAAAAATGTTTTGGTCCAAGAGGCAAATACATGAAAAGAGAGCTGCATTAGCCAAAGCCTTTCAAATTGGAACAGTGTTTGCATGGCATCACCTTATTGGTCTTCAAATGCAGCCAAATGTCTAGGCCAACTTCTTCAATCAGCTGTTTAGTCCACCCCTCTCACTACCAACTCCCACCCCCCAAATCATAATGCTTCAGCATACCAAGACATTTTGGAAGGTGTAAGAACCCTCCAGTGTACTTGTTTAATATCAACATTCACAATCCACATCCAACATTCTGTTCCTCTCTTGGAATTCTACTGATCGAGCAAATTCCTTCCTATGCGCCGAACCCCACCCGACTCCTGTTCCCTGGGGGACGTCTGCCTGCCTTGTCCCCTTTCATCAGACCGAGAAAGAGCTCATGATAACAGGCTTGAGCTGCATCCCTGATTAGATTCAGGTAGAAGGCCTCATTTGTTGCCATTGATCGCTTCCTCAGTGAGCAGACGCCTCGGAGCCTTTCACATTAAGTCAAGTCCATTGTATTTATATAGTACAAAATCAGACCAGAAGTTATCTCTGGGACACGTTTTCAAGACTCGAGTGTTACATATATGACAGTAAAACTCAGATAAACAAAGACGAGAGATATCCAGGTTTACTCGCATATCGGGGGAAGGAGTGTTGCAAAACGTTTCGTCAGTCTATGTCACTGCCTTGCCGTACAGGAGACAGGAAATTACCTCAAATCACTTTCTTTTACCTTTTTTTAGAAGTCCGATTGAAATTTGAAAACACTCACAAAATGATGATTGGCTTGTAGCTACAGGGGACATTGATGCAGCACATAAAAAACACAGCAATCACAAGCAACTCAGTACAGAAAATGAGACTTGATTGATATTGCGGCACGGTGGAGGCACGGTCGCCGACTAGTTAGAGCGTGGTTTTCTCCGGGCACTCCGGTTTCCATCCCAAATACATGCATGGTAAGTTGATTGAAGACTCTACATTGCCCGTAGGTGTGAATGTGAGTGCAAATGGTTATTTGTTTCTATGTGCCCTGCGATTGGCTGGCAACCAGTTCAGGGTGTACCCCGCCTCCTGTCCGATGATAGCTGGGATGGGTTCCAGCACGCCCGCGACCCTTGTGAGGATAAGCGGCTCAGAAAATGGATGGATGATATTGCATGTATTGTGCACTGGAAGTGTTGTAAGGTCAGAGGTAGAAATGTGGACAAACAGCGGAAACAGAGAATAAGCTGTGAGTAAAAAAACGAAAGACAAAATAGCATCCATTTTTCAGCGGAGCAAGGTTTCACACTTTTTGTCATCAGCGTTTGAGAGCCGAGACAGTGGGTTGATTTTTCACAATTTTGAAGCCACATTTTACATACTTTGCAATTTTTTTTATTGTTCAAATTTGGAATGGTTGTCAACAACACTCTTCTCTGTGGTGTGTCAAACGTAGAAGACATATTATTTCACTATACAAAGACTTAAGAGAGAACATGTCTGAACTTGTGGATCTTAAGGTGGAACAAGAAGTAACATTAGCAGCTGCTATGCAAAGTCATGTCTGTATTTAAATTTTATAAATGGGAATGAAAAACGGGCAGCACGGTGGACGACTGGTTAGCACATCTGCCTCACAGTCCTGAGGATTGGGGTTCAAATCCCAGCCCCGCCTGTGTGGTGTTTGGATGTTCTCCCCGTACCTGCGTGAGTTTTCTCCGGGTACACCGGTTTCCTCCCACATCCCAAAAACATGCATTAATTGAAGACTCTCACTTGCCCGTAGGTGTGAATATGAGTGAGAATGGTTGTTTGTTTCTATGTGCCCTGCGATTGCCTGGCGACCAGTTCAGGGTCAGTTCAGCACGCCCCCAAGACCCCAGTGAGGAGAAGTGGTACAGAAAATGGATGGATGGAATGAAAAACACTATCAATTTTTGCTTTTTCTTTACTAGTTCATCTTAAATTGGCTCTTGACAGTAGGCGATTGGTGTTAAATCCTCTGTGAATTCTAAATGAAAATAACATGACGAAGAGATTGTTGCGGTATCATCAATGCTTGTTCACATGGACTTTCCTGTCACTGTAGCTCCTCTTGCTTGTTGTCTCACTTGTGAGGGGAAGTGCTCAGGCCACTGCCCTCCTTCCCCACGATGACTGTACGGTGCGTTCCCTCAAGGGCCTGATGTCTTCTGTTCTATATACAGTATTTTAGCTTGACCACTAACACTAAACTGGAGTTGTTGTTTTTTTGCATGGCGTATCTTTCATAGGTGACTCAAGAGTGAGATTCGTTTTCTCCCACGCTGAGTCATTGAGTGCCTTTTGAATGTCATCTTAATAACCTTAAAAAAATTGGTCATAAAAAAACTACTTGTGTATTTTAGATACTTGGGGTGAGTTTTCAGATGCAAATATCTCTTTAACTGCCTATTCAGCTTGTCATTTAATTGACATTAATTCCTTCTGCCAGTCAAACTGATGAGTATGACTCATGACAATGGTGGGTGGCAGTGGACAAGTGGTTAAGAATGCCCAGAGTGTCATTGGGATAATTGCAGGGAGGGCTGAAAATAATAGTAGCCTTGCAATAATAGTAGTCACTACTCATACAGTCATTGGCCGGACAACATGTCAATCATTACAGGCAACACCACTGATTAGTCTGTTTTGTCACCCAGTTTTCACTGGCAGAGCTTCATGTCAATCATTACAAGTAGCATTATTGATTAGTCAGATATGTCACTGAGTTTTCGTGTAGTTATGGTTAGTCTCCAACCGTTTTATGTATCGCCACTGATTGACCTCAGCTGAAGTAGACCTTTTAACAGTTTTTCGCAATATTTTAGGTGCACACATTGAAAGGAAATAATTACGAAAATTTGGTCATAAGCAACATTCTGGATGTAGGATGGAAAATTAAATATTTTTTTTTTCCTTTGCCTTTAATTCTGTCAGCCATGTGTACACAAGTATGACAAATAGTCAGTGTTAACAGTGACTCATTCACTTCTGGTTTCAAAACAGTCAATGTCACTAACATTTCAAGGCACTCTCTACATAAAGTATGTGTCATTGAGATATCTGATCATGGATATCTGAGGATCTGTCATGGAGTCCATGATGCTCTATGTCAAGGTTGTTAGAGATCGGCCTGAAGGTGGTTTAATTTGGACATTGTGCCCTGCCAGCTGTATCACTCATGTTGCAGTCATTCATGCTTCTGACATGTTGACCCCGTTTCACAGTCAAGGCCGTATGTGGTAAAAGCAGTTGGATATTTTCTTTTACATAATTATCCTGAATATTCTTTGAACGCGTCCATAAAATGAACCACCATGAAGTGATGTGCTTTGATAATGGTAAAAATGTGTGTACTTGAGCAAGTTCCATGGGTTTGTGGACACATAGACATCTACATGTTACAAAATAATAGCAAGGTCTACTCCAAAATATTGCAGAAATGGAAAGTGAAAACACTACACAAGATTTTGATAGCTAAAATGTTCCAATGTTCATGTAACCACCAATATTGATTTTATAAAAAGCCTTCCTTTTTAGATAGACCCAAAAATGTGCCAATTTTGTTGGGCTACTTACACAGCCTTTCTCTTTGTAATAAATCTTTATATATCCGTGAAAGCATAGCTGACCAGAACCAGCCAAACAGGTGTTCACATTTTCTCTCTCTCATTCATCTGACTTCCCAGGAATCCATTTTATTTTTTGAAAGGGATGCTGCCACTTGATCACTTGGTTGCCCACCCCCACCACCACCACCCCTGAAAAAAAAAAAAAAAAAAAAAAAAGCACCCACTGAACTGCTTTATCAAGATGCAGCGGTTCCTTGTAATCAAGGCTGTGGGTTAAGATAATTTCCGTCTCTTGTTCCATCTGATAGCTCTGTGGGAAGAAGGAAGGCTTGGCAAAGGAGGTGGGCTTGCTTCCAAAATAAGAAAAGTATAACCTTTCTGTCCTTTCAATCAAACAAGCCTTCCCCCTAGACTCAGCGGGTTGAAGTGGTTGCCTGGGGAGCCACAACCAACAGGAAATTTAGAGTCAAAACCACCTACTCCCTTTACTCCCTCCCCCTCCACTAATTGAGTTGTATGCATCATCAGTTTGTCCCCCTACCTCAGGTCCTCTGAGACACATCTTAGTAGATGGTGTGCAGAGAAGAAATGTCAAAACTCAGCCAGCATACCACCTAAAGAACCTACGTTCATCCTTACTGTTATACTCTCACATCCAGTGTTGATAGCTTGAAGCATGGGCCACGTAAGATGTAGTCGAGCTTAGCAACTATAGTCCTGCTATAGATGCTGTTAAAGACATGTTTTCCTAACTCCCATTATTTATTTGGCTCATTTATTTCTAAACCCTGGCATTTATCCTGGCTTGAGACTGGCACTAGAGAGATCCATTGAGAGATCCATAGCCTGGATCTGAGCCCGCTCTGGCTGCATGGTGGTAGTCAGTGATGTTTATCACTACACTACCACCTACTACAGAATGAAATTGGAAATTGGGACTGGTTGTTGAAACACTGCAGATATACCCTTGAGCCACAGACACGTCACCCCTGTGTGACTTCTTTGTCCATCATCTGGAAAAATACTAGATTCAGACATAGCCTGATTCACTAAGATCCCAAACAGCGGTCGTTAAACTGCATGACCACTCTAAGAGATTGTGCACGCTGTTGGTGGGCCTGTTGAACATGATCTACTAAGATTGTAATATTTTACAGTCAAACAATTGTTCCCTGGCTTTCACTCATTCTAACAGAGTGAACGGGTATAAAAGTGGTGGAGACCGCCGGATTTAAAATACAGTTTTGGGTTTTAGATAGTTCTGATGGTTTAGGCCATGGAAAAGTTTGGGAGAGCAAAGTAAGCACAGAAAGAAGTTATAAGTGATGGAACTGGAAGTGTCAGTGAAAGAGAAACTGTTGTACTGAGTTGCAGAAAAGATGTTGATCACTCCAAAAATGTTGGGAAATGCAGTCATGTTTTGTTTCATTTAACTTGTTTCATTGAACTTGTCCCAAGTGTGCAGCAGGTGGATGTATGTTCTAATACTGCGTAAAATTGAAGTTAAAACTAGGGACAGGACACGCCAAAACTACTCTAGGAGAGGCGAGCGTCAACTGTTGCCATGTGCTGAAATGACCCAGATGTACGGAAATGCAGAGTTGAAAGGAGTTTTGTCACATTTGGTATGGCATGACTCCTTCTCGTGAACAGCTCCAAGTCTGAGATCAATCATTTTTGTTTGTGGCATTTAAAAAATGTTGACATGAGCAGAAAAGTTATCCTCGTCTCCTCTTATTTTGCCTACGTTATACTGGCACTGCTTTGCATACTGGTTTGCACCTGCCTTTCAGAATTGACCACCTACCACAACTATTTAACAATAATATTTGTATGACACGTGATAACAGGTGGAAACTTCCTTCCATACAATAAATTAAAAGCAGCAATTTAAAAAAAGAATACCAACACTTCAGGGCACCCTTGAACCGCTGGGGTTTGTTTAGCAAATAGTGAAGCTTCTCCCACAAAGGAAAAAAAAAAGTTTATAAATTAATCTCATGCTCTAAATCAATGAAAGACCTTTCTATGTCTGCTGACCGCAATTACTGGATACAGATATGTAATAATACGTTTAGGAGGACAAAAAAATACAAATTTACATCTTATACAATATAAAGTGCTCCATGGAACACACTTTACTCAATACACTAGGCATAAAATGGGCTTCTCTTCATCTAATATATGCAAGGAAAGCTCTAAAAATATCCCAGACACCTATTTTCATCCTGTACTGTAAGTCAGGGAATGCACACCAATTCAATGCTTTTGGACTTTGGTTACGCAGAAACTCTTGTATATTTTGAACTGCAGGTTTCCACTTTCCCCAAGATTGTGCATAGTTGGCGACTTAAGCATAATCGACCTCCCAAATAAATATTCACAATCACTACATGTTGGGGGCGGCACGGTGGAAGACTGGTTAGAGCGTCTGCCTCACAGTTCTGAGGACCGTGGTTCAATCCCCGGCACCGCTAGTGTGGAGTTTGCATGTTCTCCCCATGCCTGTGTGGGTTTTCTCCAGGCACTCCGGTTTCCTCTCACATCCCAAAAAAAAAACATGCGTGGTAGGTTAATTGACAACTTTAAATTGCCCGTAGGTGTGAATGTGAGTGCGAATGGTTGTTTGTTTGTATGTGCCCTGCGATTGGCTGGCAACCAGTTCAGGGTGGACCCCGCCTCCTGCCCGCTGATAGCTGGGATAGGCTCCAGCACGCCCGTGACCCTAGTGAGGAGAAGCGGCTCAGAAAATGGATGGATGGACTACTTGTTTTGTTCGCTGCCGCTAAGAAAACAATTTTATTAAACTGGAAAATAAACAATTTATTAATATTAATCACTGGTTAAATCTCATCATAGAGTATATTGGATTATAAAAAAAATATCTGTGGAGCGAAAAAAGCAACGACATAATTACACAGATAGCTGGTCACCCTTCTTTAACATTCATTCCATACATTCCTCTGCCTGGGTGCCATCTGACAATAGCAAAACTATATTGTAAATATAAAAGTAAACTATTGCCTTCTGTATTCTTTGTTGGTCAGGTTGTTGTTGTAGCTGTATTTTTATTGATTATTTTTTCTTATTTATTTATTTACTTTTTCTTTTTCTAACACTACACTGAATTGCATGATGAAAAGACATGCATGGATTAGGGATCTTCTCTTCTTGACCCTGTCCTTGCGGTCCCGGCGTCTGTGGGGGCGGGACTTTCTTTATTCCTTCCCAACCTCTGGGTGGGGGAGATTACCTGATGGGACTCCCGGCGTGCATTGGTGGTGGATTCGGCCATGTTCCGCGGAGCCAGCTGCCACTTGAAAAAGATCGCAGCCTGCCAAAAGCGAGCCCAAGTTAAGCGCCCGTCACGAGAAATGATGGGGGAGGACGTGAGGAGAGGAGAGAGGAAGGCAAGACCCCCATCTCGCAGGCCAGGCTCCAGGAGTCAAGCCAAGAGAAATGTGAATACCCACCACCCACCCTATTACTATGGTTACCAGATCCTCGACTGGCAACCATTATACCTGTACTGTGAGACTGGTACTACCCAGTTCATTCAACAGCACTTCTGGTGGCCCAGCCTCATCACAGACACACGAGAGTTCGTTCAAGCCTGCTCTGTCTGCGCCTGAGGGAAGTCTTCTCACTGACCTCCAGTTGGCCTGCCAGTTCCCAGCCACCCTTGGTCTCACATCGCTGTGGATTTCGTTACCGGCCTGCCCCCTTCTGAAGGTAACACAGTTATTCTCACAATCATTGATCGTTTTTCCAAGTGTGTCCATTATGTGCCCCTCCCCAAACTCCCGTCCGCCCTGGAAACTGCGAATCTCCTTGTCTTACATGTCTTCAAACTCCATGATATCCCCATCAACATAGTCTCAATTGAGGTCCCCAGTTTTCCACTCGGGTCTGGAAGGAATTCTGCAAGGCGGTGGGCGCAGCAGCCAGCTTATCCTCGGGGTATCACCCGCAGACCAACGGCCAGACAGAGCGGACCAACCAAACCCTGGAATCGGCACTCCGCTGTGTGGCCGCCCGCAACCTCTCCTCATGGAGTTCCTTCCTCCCATGGATTGAATACGCTCATAATTCCCTCACCAGCTCCACTACCGGTATCTCCCCATTCATGGCTTGCTACGGTTTCCAACCTCCACTGTTCGACCTACAGGAGCAGGCGGTGGCAGTCCCCTCTGTACAAGATCACCTGCAGAGAGTCCAGGCGGTTTGGAAAGACGTCCGGGCAGCGCTGAACCGGTCCGCGGCACGCAATAAGCAGCTCGCGGACCGTCAACGCTCCCCAACACCCGAATACAAGGTGGGTCAATCCATCTGGCTCTCTTCACATGATCTTCCCCTTCAAACAGAGTCCCGTAAACTCGCTCCACGCTTCATTGGTCCTTTTCCCATCACCAAAATCATTAATCCCACTTCCGTCCAGTTAAACTGCCACAGTCCCTAAAGATTCATCCCACATTCCACGTCGTGTTGCTCAAGCCTGTCTCCACCTGCACCATAAGCCCTCCGGCCGAACCCCCTCCACCCCCCCGGATTATTGACGACCATCCGGCCTTCATGGTGTCGCGCATCCTCAACGTGAGGCCTCGGGGGAGGGGGTTCCAGTACCTGGTCGACTGGGAAGGGTACGGGCCGGAGGAGCGGTCTTGGATTTCCCGGGAGCTTATACTCGATCATATCCTTTTGGACGACTTCTACGCGGCTCACCCGGGGAAGCCTGGCAGGACACCAGGAGGCCTCCGTTGAGAGGGGGGTACTGTCATATACTGCCCTGCAGTTCCATTATAGTAGCCTGGAGGGCTCTTTGCGTCCTCTCTCTCCATTTTGCGATTGGTAAGTGTATTGAATTAGTACTTGAGATTAATTTCTATATTTTTGAAAGGAGTTTTTTTGTTTTGTGGGAGCATGTAGTTCTAAGGTATTCACATGGGTTGAGAATCTTTGTAAGTGATAGTATGTTAGTTAGATAGTATGTATAGAATGTTCCTTTCAACTTTCAACTGTGATGTTTCAGATCTACAGCTCTCACCAGCAGCAGCAGGCCCGTGTGTGTGCTAACCGTTCCTTTCTCTGACACGCTGGCACCTGCTTCCAATGATAACAGTGTGTGCCTACACAGTGTGCGGTGTGCGTACTTGTGACAGTCGTGTCCACTTCCTGTGACGTGTGCTACTTCCCCCATTGCATCGCCACCCTCTCCCAGCGCTCCTATCTATTACATCTTTCCATTCCTGCCTCTGCACATCCTTCCATCTATTGAGTGGGAGCACTTCTGTGTCATTGTGAGAACATTGTGTTAATGTACCTGTGTGTGTGTGTGTGTGTGTGCGTGTGTGTGTGTGTGTGTGTGTAAAGCAGATCAGCACAATCTGTAAAGTCCCAGTGAGTTTAATCTCAGCTGAGTGAATTGGGTTTTGTGCCGCCCACACCGGTGAGGAGAGGGGATGCCCGCTGGACATCAGAGGGTGAGCGAGCAGTGTAGAGGGAGAAAAATGACAGGCAGGGGGAAGGTGGAGGAGGGACTTTACAATATTGTGTTATGAAAGTTGTTATGAAAAAAAGAAATATCATGTCATCAATATTTGAGTAAGAGGACATTTGTGACATTTCCTTTCATTATTATAACATACTCCAGTGTTTATTTACACAGTGGTTGTGTTCAGAATCTCTACCTATCCATTATATGGGATTCTGCAGCAAGTTTGCCATTTTGTTGTGCTGCTCGAATGTGTAGTGAGTATAGGTGTCACCAACCGTTCTGAAACTGAGAGCTACTGATTAATGAGAAGGTCTACCAGTTTGATACATACATCTGAAAAAACTAATTTGCTTAAATTAACTTTAATTATGTTATGTTGTTATTAATCATTAATTATATTCCTTTATGTTATGTTACTTATCACGTTAATGATTTCTATCAAAAATTAGGAAACATAAATATCAATATGCAACATTTTATTTCTATAAATCTCTACAAGTGTTTACAATTTCAAATGATCCCTTCTACATTTCTAGAAAATCACAATGTCCAATCACTGGTGAGCTAATTTTAGAACAGGCCCGTGGGCTACTCATGTGGTCCTTGGGAGATACCTGGTGCTCACCCACCAAGATGGTGTCCCCTGATATAGGTTATCCCCGACATATGCCCTCAATGTATTCAACAATGCATTTTGAAAAATAGTGACCAACCGATGGTCACAAGAAAAGCTATATATAAAATATTTTCAATTTCTGGGGTATTGTTTTATTTTGTGCATGAGACAAATTGTTTTAGTTTCCTTAGTTGACACAGGTAGAGTAACACATGACAACACGAATGGGTATGAAATGCTTTTTTTTGTATAAATTTATGTAGTGAATGATTCCAAACACAGCCAATGACACGCTTACTATATTTCAACATTAATTGTCAGACTAATACAGATTTATATTACTTCAGTTTTCTACCTATAATGCTTTTAAAACAATAAAAATAACAACAATATTAATTGTCACACACGTAAAACAAGAAAAGTTAACCAGCATTAACAGAAAAACAACAAAACAAACAAACAACAAAACTGAGCAAAGATCCACCACTTTCAAACCACGGCAGACTACGCTGTCTATAACATTTTCAAACCCAAATGGTAAGGAGAGCTGCATTTAGTTTTGTTGGGCAAATTACCATTGGCCTACAATAAATGGTATGGGGTGGTGGTTGTGCTTTACGATGCGTCCGCTGCATGCGTCACATGCATGGATCCGCACACTAATTGAAAAGTGAAATTCAGCAGCTTGGTGATGAAGTGGTATCTCTACAAGGGAGAATACAATCCATGCTGTCTTTATGAGGGCTTGTGTATGCTTCTCTTATGGTCATATTTATTCCATTCTTAAAGCATAATTCCTGCTCGGTTTCTTTTGTGTATATGTATTCTCTGACTTCCTTCCTCATTCTTGACTGTGAACCACAACTTGGCAGATAAGCATGCAGTGACATACATATGCATTTATTTTTTGCAGAAGACTGAACTTTACACAAGTGTTGCAACGCAGTTTGCTTAGGAAATGTCAAGGTAGTGCATGACTTGTGTACAGTGTTCATGAGATGCTTGTCAATGCTCCTCTCACCTTTTAATGTTCTAATCACACATCTTGTCGGAACAGGAAGAGGCTGTGTGAACGGATTCCAGGTCAGAGGTCCGAACAATTTTAATGAAATGGCACAGCAGGTGATGGCGAGACATACGCAACTAAAGGAACTCACATCCAGAGAGAATCGAAAACAGATAACGCAGGGAGACACGACAAACGGTCCGTGTGGTATAATCGTATTGAGCCTAAATTTGGACAGCGGTCAGAACGGCGGCAAACACGGGGCAAAAACAAGTGAATATTCCGACGCCCACACACCGTCACGGTGCCCCCTAAAAAGGCTGATGATTAAAATGCATGACAGGTGCGTCACCGATGTCCACGCCCACCTTCGCTCACCCAGACACTGCAACACAAAGAAAAACAACTTGAAACACAGGGCCATGACATTTATAAATTAGATGACAAAACCCCAATGCTGCTAAAGTGGCTGGTGAGACACTGAGTTTGTGGGTGTGTGTGTGTGTGTTTGTGTGTGTGTGTGTATTGTGCGGCGTCAGAGTTCAGGTGGGCAGAGGACAGAAGGTTAGAGGGGGCAGAGCGGGCAGAGAGTTCAGATTCTTGAGAGCCTGATGAATAACTCTGTTTGAGTCGGCAAGTCCTGGCCCGCAGACTTCGAAGTCTGCTATGCGGAGGGCTTTGCAGGTGAGGTGGGTGCTGTAAATGTTCTGCAGGTAGGGAAGAGAGGTTCCGATGATCTTCTCAGCTGCCCTCACTATGCGATGGAGAGTCTTGCGGCAGGATGCGGTGCAGGCTCCGTACCACACAGTAATGCAGTTGGTCAAGATGTTCTCTATGGTCCCTCTGGAGAACGAGCACATGATGGGGGTCGGGACTTTGGCTCTTCTTAGCTTGCGCAGGAAGTAGAGACGCTGGTGAGCTTTCTTGGCCAGTGATGAGGTGTTGCTAGTCCAGGAGAGGTCCTTGGTGATGTGCACTCCCAGGAACTTGGTGCTGTGCACCCTCTCCACCGCAGCAACGTTGATGTTCAGGAGAGCATGCTGGGAGTGCCCTCTCCTGAAGTCCACAACAATCTCCTTGTTTTTTTTCAACGTTCTGGTAGAGATTGTTCTCCATGTACCACCCGGCTAGGCGGCTCACCTCACTCCTGTAGTCTGTCTCGTCCCCGTTGCTGATGAGACCCACCACTGTAGTGTTGTCTAATCACATTATACATAACACCCTCAATTTCAAGTTTCAGCCTCATCACTCGATCTGATACTTTTTTTCTTTTTCATTCTTAGCCAACTCTTCTTTTAAAATAACCCCGACTCAATTTCTCTTCCCATCTACACCATGGTAAAATAATTTAAATCCTTCCCCTAAACTTCTAGCCTTACTGCCTTTCCACCTGGTCTCCTGGACATACAATATATCAACCTTTCTCCTAATCATCATGTCAACCAACTCCTGAGATTTTCCCTGTCATAGTCCCAACATTCAAAGTCCCCACATTCAGTTCTAGGCTCTATGCTTTCCTCTTCTCTTTCTGTCGAAGAACCTGCTTTGCCTCTTCGACTTTGACCCACAGTAGCTGAATTTCCACCGGCGGCCTGCAGGTTGACGGTGCCAGTGGTGGACGTTGTTAACCCGGCCCACGAGCGAATTCTTTGGATGAACAGTCATATTTGTTTGGCAAAGTTTTAAGCCGGATGCCCTTCCTGACGCAACCCTCTCCATTTATCCGGACTCGGGACCGGCCTACAGGTTGCACTGGCTTGTGTCCCTCGGGAGGGACAGCATTTGTGTCAAGTCAAGCCTAAAGTCACCAAATGTGCATGGTAGGTTGATTGGAAACTCTAAATTGGCCTTAGGTTTGAATGTGTGCGCGAATGGTTGTTTGTTTATATGTGCCCTGCGATTGGCTGGCGACCAGTGCAGGGTGTACTACACCTCTCACCCAAAGATAGCTGGGATAGGCTCCAGCACGCCCGTGACCCTTGTGAGGATAAGCGGTACGGATAATGGATGGATGGATGGATGGATGATTACGATGCATTATAACCCTGTGGTGACCAGACCAGACGATGCTTTTTCCTCTAGCCATGTCGCCTTTAGTGATGTATATTACACCTACCTTTGGAATATTTAAATCATCACAATTCTATTCACTTGATTGTGGGCCTGGATTACACCTCTCTGTGACTTGGGTTGCTACTTAAGTCCCGCCTTCCTATATACCCACATAGGCTGGCTTTTCAGTGACTATTAATCTATCAATGGACAAAATTGATTTCACTATAGCAGCACTACTGGTTAGTTGTGATGTCACTCACTGCGTGAAAATAAATGTTAATTCATGTAAATACCTCATAAATACATCTTCTGGACGAAGGCCATGGTGATGTTTTTTTTTTTAATAACTAACTTTGAACTATTAAACCCAAATTGTTCATTTTGGTATGAATTATTCTGGGACCCACTTTGAAAATAGACATAAGCAAAACATATGTGCACCACTGCAGTAATGCCATTTCTCGTAGAAATTTCAGTGAAGTGTCTCCTCCAAGAACAGGATTAAAGCCTCACCTGGTTTATGGGCGGTTATACATACTGTAGCACTCAGTTTTGAATGTAAGTGTGAGCGTGCAAGATTACCATACGTGGTTATTTTCACAGATCTAGATTCGTACATCTGATATGTAAAAATTATACACTATGGAACTACCCATGCAATTACAACGAACACTAATAATGTGTGTATGGAACAATTATCAAGTGGGAGAATACAACAACAGTGCTTGGAATTCCTCAGTGAAATCCCACAACACTCTTTCCTCTGGAGCAGAAACAACCAAAATGTGGCACATCCCTAGGCCATAACTATTTTTATCTTGTGAGATTTCACTTGGAGTCACATTTTGTGAGACAATAGTCAAGTTCAGCCAGAGGGTGAGCTCACTTCTACTGCATTTGCTTGTATTTATTTAATTTCTCTGGCCTCGTCTGTCTTGTCAAATGATTGGCTCGTATCAAGGAGTCATATTAAGGAGCAGAGTGGGTGGGACTGAGGAGTGACTCAAGCCTTTGAAGCATGTGCGTATGTGGCTGAGTGTTTTTGTGTGCAGAATGTGTCATATGTGCCATCAGATCATGACTTGAACTCATGAAAGCCAAACATTCCTGTTGTATTCCGAATCTGGCAACTGACTGAAATTAGATTACATTAGATATTCTTTTTAAAATAAAATTTTGAACATCTTTCTGCTCAACCGAAAGTATAATAAATGTTCCACAGCTACTTTCGCCTTCACTATAAAACATTTTTTCAACTAACAATGACAATCTGCTTAGCTTTTCATTTGTGAGAGAATCAAACATTTTATGTAGTATTTTACAGACATATAGTGCATATTAAGTACTGTACGTATTCTTTAGATGAGCACTAGCATCATAATAATCTCATAAATCGGCAAATTGCCGTGATGACTTTGTACTGTGATATTAGTGTGAACTAATCACACAGTGGTTTTACCTCATGAATCTATTATTGCATATTGATCAGTTTGATTATATTTCCTTGTATACGCTGTAGCGGAAGTAACCAGTAGCAGTAGCCAGATAGCAGCTGCTCATCTGTGTCTGATAAAAGTTTTGAAACTATCATATTTTGAAGCTTGTGTTTTGGGTGTAATCTGTGGTCAGGTCATGTGACTGGAGTTAGTCACACAACCTTATTGGGGCATGTCAGCAAACCAGGAAACACCTGTACCGCTGAGGAGGGGGTGGGCCTATTGTGTTTGGGTGCTTTTTATAAGTCACATGGAAAAACGGACTATCTGGACAGGAAGTGACATGACGCTTTCACATACCATACAATTTAAGCCTCGAGCCAGCATTATTGTCAGTTATAAAAATGAAAAGTCTGACAGCATTTGCGTAAAGAACATTTGGCTAGAACACTTTGTACCTTTCTAGCAAAAACACCCCTACTCAGGTGAACATACTGGATTGTACAGTGTGTTAGAGAAGAGTGAAAAAAAACTTTATGTAGAACACATTAACGCTGCGCTGGATTGTGTTCCACAGGATTAATAGTAAATTGGTTGCATTTATTCAGCACTTCCATTATTTTAGGTACGCAAAGCTCTTTGACTTTCACCTCACCAGGAGCAAAGTTTTGACAATGTTGTCGAAATTATCCCTGTTCAAAATGAGCTGCAAAAATGACTGACAATCCACCAATATACATATATATAACTATACGTACAGTATGAACACTAACTACTTGTCTGTCTGGGTCTTATCCAAATCAGTCTTTTGAATAGTGGTTGTCATAGCTGTTTAGAATCTAACATGTATGTACACAGTATGTACTGGATGTTGTAAATCATACCATAAAAAACTCAATACAAATGTGGCACTTAAAATGCAAGAATGTTTTGTAACAAAAATTTGTGAACCCTGATAATGAAAGTCTCAAAAACGAAGCTAAATTTTAGACAAAAAAAATTCAACCAATGAGAATCTAATAATTCTCATAATTCTGGATATTTTTCCTGTGTTTACTGAGAAATGTCTGAAAAAAAACTTTTTTTAAAACAGGTATATTCATTTCTGTTGAGAACTGTATTGACATGGAATACACACGCAAGATGCATGTTTTGACAAACAACCATTTTCATTTTCAACCATTTTTTTTTGTTTACACTAAAAGTCACTGTAAATTTCAAAAACGTCCACTTGAAACCAATTTTCAATATACAAAATGGCATTGGCATGTAAACAAGATGCCTAACAGACATAGTTTTGATCTGTTTTCAGTTGAAAAAAGTGCCATTGTCTAAGCAGTTTTATGCCACGTCCAGCTGCAGTTTACTGTCAAACTAAACATGAAACAAAGAGAATCACAAGTTGTATATAAAAAACACCCAAAACAATTTGCCTAAGAATGCCCTTCCTAGCTTAATGCTAAAATATAATAGAAATCGCCATTGACAGGCTAACGATTAGCATCGATTGTGGCAGTGTTGTAAGCCATTAAGCAACGGATATTTGAACACAAACGTTGGAGCAACACATGTAGACAGACAATTCTTTATCCTCTGCAAAAAAAAAATGGCTAATATTGCAGTTGACTGAATCCCTTTGGGTCTCTAAGACTGTATTGTAGAGCAGGCACACCAGAAGGAGCATCACAATTAATTGAAACGACACCTTAAATCATGATCGATAAACTAATTAATTCATTACATTCTATTTAATTTTGTTATTACTCTATGTTTTATAAAGTACAACATACTAGATTTCAATTTTTATTATTAAAAAGCACATTGTAAACAAGTCTTTTTTTTTTAGGCAGGCTGGAATGAATTAATGGCATTTCCGTTCATTTCAACTGGCAAAGATGATTTGCAAAACAAGTGTTTTGCGTTTCAAGCGTGGTCAGTGAACATATCTTACGTACTGTTTTCAACCGACTAGTCTAATTGATGCGTCAGCTTTGCAACTCCGCAATAATGGTTACACCTTTAGGCCGACTAATTGCGCATTTTGGATACAGACGCCTCGCTGAAATCAACGTGTTTGGTCGGCGCAACAAAGTATGGCAGTGCATCAAGCATGTGGAAATATTTTACTAAAAGTGAGACTGGTAGCACAATCATTTAGTAAAATATGCAAATCTATTAATAAATACGGCACGGTGTTGATCGGTTAGCACATCTGCCTCACAGTTCTGAGGAGCCGGGTTCAAATCCGGCCTCGCCTGTGTGGCGTTTGCATGTTCTCCCCCTCTCTGCGTGGGTTTTCTCCGGTTACTGCAGTTTCCTCCCATATCCCAAAGACATGCATGGTAGGTTAATTGAAGACTCTAAATTGCGCGTAGGTATGTATGTGCGTGCGAATGGTTGTTTGTTTATCCAGTATGTGCCCTGCGATGACCTGACGACCAGTTCAGTGTGTGTCCCGCCTCTCGCCCAAAGACACCTAGGATAGGTTCCAGCACGCCCGTGACCCGAGTGAGAATAAGCAGCGCGGAAAATTAATGAATATTAATAATCATAACAAAAGCACAAGTGCTACAAACGCCCATCTGAAAAGGCTAACGCTAACACTAGCTAATGAGCAACCTTAAATCCCTACATCAGTCATCAATAAATTCACCAAATGCCCTCTTTTAAAAGTAAAAAGACGAACAATATACTGTAGCATCTGCTCACACAATAAGAAATAAGAAAGTTCCGACTTATTTTCAATGTCCGAGCATTGCCTTTTATGGGAACGTCGACTTCCCCAACATGGCCGCCATGTAGGAACATCGGTTAGTCGGGCTGATACAGCATGCTGGTGTATCTAGGGTACGTTCGGAAATTCATTCTGATGCCCTACTCTGAGAGTGGAGCGTCCTTAGAGGCAGAGCGTGCTCCCTTTCTTTGAATTTACGAACGACCGCCTTGCTTGAACGACTTTCTTGAACAGCTTCCGTGCTGGTCCTCCCTAACGGCCCCGATGCTCTGTCTCCCGAGTCAGCGCTCAGGCACTCCCAGAATGTGGCGCTCTGAATAACCGAACGGCAAACTACAACAACACTCTGACTTTCTGAACAGTCTAGAGCACAGGCGTCAAACTGGTGGCCTGGGGACCAGACAGCGCTCACTTCACTTCCTTGTTACAGTATTTAAGCACCCGATTGGCCCTGTGATATGTGACAACATGACAAGAAATACACTGATTGACTGACTTGCCCACGTGACTGAAATGCTGAAGTAATGTCTACAAAGCGGCTGTAACTGTTTACATAAGGGGTGTACGTTAATCGGCCAATAATAATAATTTAAAAAAAAAACAGTGGTGACAACTAATGTGAATTGCAGCACACATCATCGTCACTTCGAACGCACCTTGCCTGCCTGAGCGTCGCTTTGCAATCGATCAGGCGAGAGGTACATCTTGCGCTGATTTTCTTCTCCCCAAGTATAATACAGCCTGGCAGACCTCCGGCAGCCACGTTGGATCTCCGCTTCACGCAGCCAACGTCCCGGGACAAGTTGGTTTGGTATTTATAAACGCAGGTAGGATGAACGCATACCTTTCTGTACTCTCTTCTTTATACTTCTTACATTCGCGGTCAACTTTTCTTTTCATCAGCTTTGCCAGCTTGCTAGCTAGCGATATATAGCTAATGTCTCACACGTGTTCCCAACATAAAGAAACAATAGCATCAAGATGTCATGCGAGAATGGCAGCGTTACTAATGCATAGCCAAATCATTATAGTAGGCCTAAATGTCATGTTATGTTAATTAGGCTCAGGGAAGTGTTTATTATTTAAAATGGTTATTATTTTACCATTAAGTCTTAATAGACAGTGTGTGTAAGTGATTAAAGACATCTGCCTCATTATTGCCACATTACTATCTGTTTCACGAAACCATGAGAAGCCGTAGCAGTAACACAGTAATACCAGCCTGTAGCAAATTCATTTATTTTAAATGAATAAGTTCATTAAATTACATTTTTGTACACAATATAATAGTAATAATGAGGGGGAAATTATTTTTTTTTTCGTCTGAAAAGCAGGGTTTGCCTGATGAAAATGTAATATCGGCCCGTGATTGAATTGACAGAAAAAAATTACTTGCTGTAGCAACCATGTACTTGAATTGGTGTTAGAGTTGTACAAATTCTGACTGTACATTGAAGGTATCCAAATGTAATTGGATGAGCAAGTGTCTGAATTTGATTGGCTGAAAGAGTCGGGCGGTGGGGTCTGTGCAACTGAGGACAGCAGGGTGAGTGAGTGAGTGAGTGAGTTAACAAGCTTGTGTTTGGAGGTGCACACAGTGATCAGTGATGAGACTGAAAAAAAATAATGATGTCATCGACTAGTCGACGTCGACCCTTAGGATCGACAACAAAAAATACAAAAAGCCATTTAACCCCTAATCTCAAGGCACCCGTGAATATTGGCAGTATGGTGGCCACTTAAGGCCCAGTGACATACTGTACTTGAGAAAATCCTGGAAATCTTTCCAAAAGCTCTCTCATTTTATGGGTATAACAAAATATGCAATGACTTCCATTCCACCTTAATTACTCCTTACATCAGTGTATAAGCACAGGAAATTCATGAAATATGGAGGAAATGATCTGAGAAGAAAATATGACATATCCTGAATGAAGTCCTGTTCAGGTGTAGGACCTCACACTGCTCACGTGGAAACCAGTTGAGAGGCAGCTAAACAGAGAAGGCTCTCATAAAGGCAAGTAGAAGACACTGTGTGTCCCAAGGCTCCATCCATCCATTTTCTGACCCACTTCTCCTCTCTAGGGTCGCGGGCATGCTGGAGCCTATCCCAGCTATCATTGGGCAGGAGGCAGGGTACACCCTGAACTGGTTGCCAGCCAATCGCAGGGCACATGCAAACAAACAACCATTCCCACTCACATTCACACCAACGGGCAATTTAGAGTTGCAAAAACACCCCTACTCAGGTGAACATTAACCTACCATGCATGTTTTTAGGATGTGGGAGGAAACCGGAGTGCCCGGAGAAAACCCACGCAGGCACGGGGAGAACATGCAAACTCCACACAGGCGGTGCCGGGGATTGAACCCCGGTCCTCAGAACTGTGAGGCAGACGCTCTAACCAGTCGTCCACCATGCGGCCTCCTAAGGCTCCACTGTTGTTATTTACAGCTGACACCAGAAAACACCATAATGAAATGAGGGCTTAGAAACGGATGGTGGGCCTTGGCACACTAATTAGCTGTGATGTCACAAGCCCAGATTAGCCTGGACCATATGGCACGGTGCCTGCTGGCCCGCTAAGCCTCAACCTCTTCCCCCATCCAACCCCACACCAAACCTCCACAAAACCACCACACATTCACTCACTCATTCATTCATTCGGGTCCACTCACTGCTCTGTGATGTTTTGATGACCAGGATTTTCGCCTGGTGCCTTTCACAACGTCTGGAGTTGTGCAACATGTCAGTGCAAATACAACACAGTATCCCACATTCAGTGCTGTACCTGTATATGGTAGAATCCATTTGTGCAGCAGTCCAATTGCTTTCTGTTATATATACTTTTCACTACCCTCTATTAAGTATTTTCATTAATTTGTATTTCTCCAGCACATTATTTTAAAAACATATTTACCTTTTATTCATGTTTATGGTGTACACGTGTGTTGAACAGACTATGTTAAATGTTTGAATGGCAATTATCCTTGATCTATTTTTCTATATATTTTATGTAACCTTAATTTATTCAGGTAAAGCAATTGAGAATAGATTATCTTTTGCAATTCTGACATGACTGCAGACAAAAGCAAGGCAAACACAAAACCAAATACAAATAAATACATATACCACAAACTGTACAATGTGATGTGCACAAAACAAAATTTAAAGCATGTACACAAAACATAAAATAATACTACAATCATAAATACACCACAGCCCATAACATCACCACCACACCATTGGTTCAAAATTCCTTGTCCTATCTAGTCTTCTCTCACACTTCACTTTACTTTTTTTTAGCGCCGGGTCTCTTTAGTCGCCATTTCTCCTCCCGAATGCATTTGGCTCCATGTTGGGGGGTGAAGCTCCTCACGGTTCCGCTTCTTGCAGCAGCACCATCGCAAATATCGCCAACATTCTCAAAAATTAAAAAACAAAAACAACAAACAAAAACAAAAACAGTGCTGATTGCAAAAATGATGCCCATAAAGGCACAAAATAGCGAGCGCCCCATGGCTGTACCATCGCAGTGAAGTGGCGACAGCCCAAAACCGACAATATTCTCTGCTTTCATTCTCAGCAATTGCTGCGTGAAGGCGCAAAACAAGCTGGTGTGGACTTGAGTTACATGACTTGGACTCAGATCAGACTCAAGTCATGAATTTGGTGACTTTAGGCTTGACTTGACACAAATGCTGTCCCTCCCAGGGGACACAAGCCAGTGCAACCTGTAGGCCGGTCCCAAGCCCGGATAAATGCAGAGGGTTGCATCAGGAAGGGCATCCAGTTTAAAACTTTGCCAAACAAATATGAGCGTTCATCCAAAACATTCCATACCGGATCGGTTGTGGCCCGGGTTAACAACGTCCGCGACCACCGCCGTTAACCTACAGGGCACCGGTGGCAATTCAGTTACTGTGCATCGAATACAAACAAGGGATGGAAAGCGGGTTCTTAGGCAGAAAGGAAGAGGAAAGCACAGAGCATAAAACTGAATATGGGGACTTTGAATGTTGGGACTATGACAGGAAAAGCTAGGGAGTTGGTTGACATGATGATTAGGAGAATGGTAGATACAGTATATTGTGTGTCCAGGAGAGCAGGTGGAAAGGCAGTCAGGCGAGAAGCATAGGGGCAGGGTTCAAATTATTTTTACCATGGTGTAGATGGGAAGAGAAATGGAGTAGGGTTTATTTTAAGGAAGAGTTGGCTAAGAATGTCTTGGAGGTGAAAACCGAGGGTATTATGTATAATGTAATTAGTGTTTACCCACAGGTAGGATGCGAACTGAAGGTGAAAGAGAAATTCTGGAAGGAGCTGGATGAGTAGTTCTGAGCATCCCAGACACAGAGAGAGAGTTTTTTTTCCAAATAGTAAAGGACATGTACTGTATGAGGGCAGCAGAACAGTGGCGAGGTGTGCTGTAGGTGTGAGGAATTTAAGGTGGAGGTGGGACTGCATCAGGGATCAGCCCTTAGCCTCTTCCTGTTTGCAGTGGTGATTAATAGGCTGACAGATGAGGTTAGGCTGGAATCCCCATGGACCATGATGTTCGCAGATGACATTGTGATCTGCAGTGAAAGTAGGGAGCAGGTGGAGTAACAGTTTGAAAGGTGGAGGCATGCACTGGAAAGGAGAGGAATGAAGATTAGCTGAAGTAAGACAGAATATATGTGCATGAATGAGAGGAGTGGATGGGGGGAAAGTGAGGCTACAAGGAGAAGAGATAGTGAGGGTGGAGGACTTTGAAAACTTGGGGTTAACAATGGTGAGTGTGGTAAGGAAGTGAAGAAATGAGTCAAAGCAGGTTGGAACTGGTGGAGGAATGTGTCAGGTGTGTTATGTGACAGAAGAGTCTCTGCTAGGATGAAGGGAAAAGTTTATAACACAGTGGTGAGGCCAGCCATGATGTATGGATTAGAGATATTGGCACTGAAAAGACACTAGGAAGCAGAGCTGGAGGTGGCGGACATGAAGATGTTGAGGTTCTTTCTAGCAGTGACCAGGTTGGATAGGATCAGAAATTAGCTCATCAGAGGGACAGCCGAGGTCAGATGTTTTGGAGGCAAAGTTAGAGAGCGCACACTTCGATGGGTTGGACACATCCAGAGGAGAGATAGTGAGTATAATGGTAGAAGGATGATGAGGATGGAGCTGCCTGGCAAGAGAGCTAGAGAAAGACCAAAGAGAACGTTGATAAATGTCGTGAGGGAAGACATGAGGGCAGTTGGTATTAAAGCGAAGGATCCATGAGATAGGCTTACATTGAAAAGGATTACGCACTGTTGCGACTCCTAACGGGACAAACCGAAAGGAAAAGAAGAAGACTTGACATGAGAAAATGTTCCAAGACTTCAACAGCAATGACTTATGATTTCACTTGGATTTGGGCCCTTAGACTGGAAGTGACTTGCTACTTTTACCAAAGCACAGAGAAACAAACACTGTCTCTCTCTCTCTCCACCTCTGCATACCACATATTTATTTAATACAAGAAATCATGAATGATATACTCAATCAGTATCATTCAGGTGGAATTGTTCCACAGAATAAGTACTAACGCTGTTTTGACGCTCGTTTTCTTTTAACATTTAACCCACTGATGGACTCGTCTATTTAGAGGAATTGACCAAGAGGTCACTCTGTCACACACTACCCAAGTAATAATTTAACTAAAAAAAAAAACAGTGCAACATAAATCTACAATAAATGTGACAGTTACATAAGGTACGCATTCCATGAACAACTGGTAACATACACAGAAACGACCGTTAACGTAACAATAAGGGGCACAACAGTTGCAATATAAGTAATAATACCAACTTTCAAGAGTCAAATAAACTCTAGTCAAGTAAGATGGTCAAATAAATGAGTCAAGTAAGATGGTCTTTTTTTTTTTCTTCTGAAAAATAGTGGCTTGGAGATATAAGGATCTGCCCGACAATGACTATTATATTAATTAATTCAAAGGGTTTTGTTTAGTTTAGCTGTATTATACCATGTTTAGCTTCTCTTTATATGTGCATGAAAGTTAAGAATGTTTAATAAATGTTAAACTTACAAGTTAACTAATATCACCAACAAATTGCATTTGACTTTGGAGGTGTGACTGTACTTAATCAATACATGTACCCATCTTATAGTGACATGAAAAAAAGCATTCAATATTAAAAGAAAGAAAAGTAGTGTGACCTAAATGTAAAAAGTTCAGTGTTACTTCTATACTGTGTTTAAAGTCAAACAGACAGCATTCAGACATGACCCAAACATAGGCAGCCTTGAGCCCCGGGATTGATTGCATGTCATGTGAGTGCACGCAGTGCGACATTTAAACCTGTTAATTCATTTGACGACTTAGGCTTACGAGCCAAAGGATATAAGGCAGGTTCATTCGGCTATACATGGGACTGAACGGAAGTTAGTGTTTGCCTCTGTCAGCGACATGTCCAGTCTACAAAGTCTGCTACACCACAACATGGCTGATTATAAAAAAAAACAAAAAAAACAAGAGTATTGACTGAAAATTAAACAGTATCTTTTGTTCTGTTAAAGAAACAAGCTGTGTGACTAGTCAATAATATTAGCCAGTATATGTAAATGATATGTAATTCAACTTTTTGGTGCAGTTTTTCCTCATTTTATTTTTTTATTATATTTACACAAGTCACAACATTGTGATATCCAGTACAAGCGCTTTATCAAATATTCTGCCTTTACAAAGATAATATGCTCAATTTTAGTGGTATTCATTTGACAGCATGTTTGTTATCGTGGCTGCCGTTTGCTGTGGTGTATAATTGAACTGCATCATACTGTTTCTGATGGAGGTTACCAAAATGTCAGACACAGCTCTCATTACGATGCTGTCGCTAGCTACATTTCTATAACCACAGTAATGATCATAGGCAGTCGCCGGAGTATTAACGCTCTCTTGCGGTACCACGACTCCTCAGTCTCCACGTGAGCTTACTCAATTCCTCGTGTCCTCTCTGACCTCTGTGTCTCTCCTTGCCCTCAGTGTTCCATCCGTGTTCCTCGCACCCACGGCGTCAAGCCAGCCGCCTGTCCTCGCCACTGTTTGCCACACGTTCCATGCCTTAACAACCCGCCAGCATATCTCAAGGACCATCTCCATTCCCCTTTGTTCAATAATACTTTTCATCACAACCTTTCAGCCTCCGCCTGTTCTTGGTGTCACAGGTGTGTGTTCCGGTTGTTGTTTCCCCCCTGTCTCGTACACACCTGCTCCTGAGAGCATCTTCACCACCTGTGCCTCGTTCACCCCAATTACCCCTTGCATTTAACCTCGTGTCTCATTCTTTCTAGTCGCCAGTTCGTTGTACCTTGTCGTCGCGTTCCAGCGTTCCTTGTTTCCACATCAAAGACTCACAGTAAGACTAGACCCTGTTCCGATTATCGACCTCGCCTTTTTGCCTCACGTTTTTGGATACTGTTGCCTTTTTTGGATTGCCTGCCTGTGTACCGACCTCTGCCCGTATATTAAACCTCTCTTTTTGGAAACTGTCCATTTGTTTTGGAGTCGTGCATTTTTGGGTCTTCTCCTCTGTTCCGTTCATGACACTTGGGTCCCGTCTGGATCAACTGGTGACAGCAGTTTTGGTATTTTAGCAAAAAATATTACGTTGACATACATGATTTGCTTTCGCGGGCCACATAAAATGATGTGGCGGGCCGGATCTGGCCTCCAGGCCTAGAGTGTGACACCTGTACTCTACACGGTACAATTAAAACACCCTTTGGACCACGTTTTCATTTTCTCCCCGGTTTAGCACTTTGGCTATGTCCTGAGGAAAGGTGGATTTAAAAAAAAAAAAAAAAAAAAAAGAGTTTTTGTGCTGTGCTAAAGTAGTTTGAGTTGTTGCTATAAAAGGTAGTTTTAAAATACATTTTTTCATGCACCAATTCAGGTCAGAGCTTGAAGAAACATGTTTTTCATATATTCATGATACACTTCTTGAGCCCAGTATGCATAAAGGTCTCCACTGCGTTTTAGTGACAGGGAATAAGGATAGTATTTGTTTTTAGTGTTTGTTAAAGATATCTTTCTTTCCAAAATAATTGAAAAGCATTTTGGAACGAGTGATGTCTCCTCTCTTGCAGCCAGAATCTCGCCTACTTTTAATCACGGTCAGACTGTCACAATGATGTGTCAAATGTCAGACTGCCTCACTCTTTCAGTATTAACCTGACAATACAAGACACAATTGTTTTCCTAACACTCAACATATACTGAAATGAAGCAAAAACTGTGATATGAACTGAACTGTGGATTGTTTTTTAACTGTTCCACCCCTAATTTTTTATTTTATTTTATTAAGTTTATGGACAGTGTGCACATACATTAATCAATATCAATGGACGTGAAAAGATGCTTGCACCAGATTTAGAAGACCGCTAATTTCCATCTGTAGTCTTGTCTAGTCCAGCCAACTAGTCTGTAGGGATGTGCACACATTAAAACTTATAATCAACATATGAGTAGGATCTATTTTATTGAAATGTTTTGTTTTTGTTACTAGAAAAATATTGATTCTGAAGTGCTGCGATTGGCTGGTGAACAGTTCAGGGTGTGCCCGGCCTCTCGATCTGAAGTCAGCTGGGATAGGCTCAACCTCGAACACACCAAGTACTATAGGAAATGGAGGGATGGATGGATGAATGATTCTTAAGTTCTCCAGATAATGTAAGTGGCGCAGTTGCGTGCTGTTATACGCTGTTTTCATATAGTATTGACTGTGACGCAATAATGGTGGTATTAAGAGGTGAATTTATTCCATACTGAAGGCCCAGGGACTTGACTCTTTTACTATGTCTAAAATGTCTTGCACGTGTATTTTGAGTATACTACTGCAAATTACAGATCGTGCTAGGGTGACACCAACAGCTGGAAACAAATTCCATGTGTGTTCCTGCATGCTTTGCATTGAAATATGATTCCCATTTAAATTGTGAACGGTTTGTGCTTAATTGTTTGTCTTTCAACGTTGTCTATTTTGTTGAGTTTATATCACGGCCACGTTTCTCGAAAGTTCACAATGAAAGCTGGAAATAAAAGGACGTGAGGATGAGTAAGAGTTAATCAAGCGCTGTGTGACGTCACGCAGAGGGCGGGATTACGCAGCAGCCGTCATCCTTGTGGGCGGGTCTGTGGCTTCGACCACGCCTCGCCGCTGTCCATATATGGTTCGCGGCGTCACGCACATCAAAGTCCCATTCACTAGAAAAAGACTCGGCCGGAATCCCCTTAGAGGCAATGTAGGCACTGAGGCGCGCTGGGCTCATCGTTCGCCCGCAGCCACTCTTCATTCAGGAATCCACACGCATTCTTTGGGCAATAAAAATGAAAGTGTCCAGCATCGACTGCCGCCACTTGCGGAGGATCATCAGGAAGGAGCGCGGGAGCTGCCTTATCGTGGACTGTCGACCTTACTTGTCATTTACGAACTCCAACATCAGAGGCTCCGTCAACGTCAATCTCAACTCCGTGGTGGTCCGGAGGTCGCGGGGAGGACCGGTGCCTCTGCAGTTCGTCATCCCGGACGAGAGAGCCCTCGCCCGGCTTCGTGAGGGGAGCATATCGGCGGTGGTGGCTCTGGACGACCGGACGTCCCACTGGCAGAAGCTGAAGAAGGAAAGCGTAGCACAAATAGTCATAAACACCCTGACGCATGTGGCCAACGGGACCAACATCTGCTTCTTAAAAGGTAACGAAAAACGTTTTTAAAAAGGTGAAAAAAAGAAAAGCAAAAATGGTTTACTTTCTTTGGCACATATTAAGCGACTGACTAGGAAAACACTCATAAGCAGGGCGATGACTTATTAATGCCAATATCTTGACCGCCAATAAGTCATCGACACGTAACTGTTTTCCTTTGAAAATGAAAATGATTTTACTGTGGAAAAAAAGTACAATTTATTATTATTTTTCTTAAACGAAATTTATTTTAATGTGTCTTTTGTGGCCTATTCAAACAATTATTACACATTCCGTTCTCCACCAAGAAACTCTTCTATGTACGTTCGTGTTGTAAGCAGACTGCATTAAATGTGCGTCACGGGAGCCGATGAGTCAGTACTGACAAATATGAACAAATTGTGAAACCGACTTTCGGTAGCAAAAAAAACAAATGGAGGGTAATTGGTGAAAAAAAGCTAGAATGTAATCTAAATAATTGGCTGTGTTTGTGATCATGTGTTAAAACACCCCAATTTCCGTCTGTCGCCTTTACATCCTGTGGAAGTGAAAAGGATTAGCGGACTCCAGTAATTAATGAGGCTCTTATAATCAGGTTATAATCCGGCGCTAAATCGGTTTCATAAACTGTGGTTTCACAAGGCGTGTATTCGTGTGGTGTTTATTCTAAACTCAATACATGTCTTCATGCCCCCTCCGACAATCGCCCCTTCTCACAGGAGGATATGAGAACTTCCACTCCCAATACCCAGAACTTTGCACTGAAGGTGAAAGCATCGAGCAGAGCGGAACTGAAAGCGAGAAAAGAGCCAGCAGTGAGAAGCTTGCTCACCACAAACCACTTTATGATCAGGTAAGGGCAGCCCATCATCATCATCCAGCCAAAACCCACATCCATGTTTTTCTAGGATGACATAAAACACGCACGAGTGGTTTGTATTTAGCATAGTCGCTGTACACAAACATAGACTACTGTGATATTGTGTGACCCCATGGGGCCGAGATAGGGAGCAGGCCAGATGGAGAAAAACACCCTTTGGTCCATGACCTTTTCTCAAAATACTTACATCTCAACTATCAATCTATTGTGTGATACCAAAAGACAAGCAGTTGAACTGATGATTTGAAAATACAAATTTTAATTGTATTCTGTCATTTGCTGGCAACAATTCCAGGGTGTAACCCGTCTCTTGCCGAAAGTCAACTGTGATACATGCTACAGCTCACCGGCAACAAACGCTATACAAAATTAAGGGATGGATCTAGTAATACTTTTTAAAATAGCAGTTGAATGATTTTTAAATCCATCCATGCATCCCACAGCCAATTCAAACTCAATGAGAAAAAAAAAAAGGAAAGGATAAATGCCCCCCTGCCCAGCATAGAATTTATTGGCATTTTCAGCAATACAATCAAAGGCCAGGTGACCCTATGTTTTTCACAATTTTTTATGGTGTTAACATCATCATGCATCTAATTACTATGGCATACCGCCTCGCTATGCAAAAATGCGCAGTTGCATCTGTTGCTAAAACAGGCTTGTGACATCATGGCATTGCCTACTGATGTCCCCTTTTCACCAAACGATACAGTTCTTTCATTAATTCATATGCTGTCTCGCTGCTATGATATCACACGTACCACCATTCCCACTTGACACCCCATGCTGGAAAGCCTGATCAGGATTCCCTGTACTGACGTTGACCAAACTTCATTGTACCAGTTAAATCATCCAGTGAGGTTACTTTGATATCGCCCATATCCTACTGACAAATTTACATAGCGATGCCAGTGTTATATACTTACGTCTTTACTCGTTTCCTTCTTTGATGTTCTGACTCAGTGACGGCATCATGTTATTGGAAGTGCAATATCTACCTCCACATAGTAGTGGAATCATTTAGATGCCAGAGAAGGATAATGGTTTGCTCCAGGTTGACAAGTTCTTAATTAGATGCATGCGGTCATCAATTAAGAGCCAACATCACACCTTGTTGTATATTAGACCCCCTTATCTTGACTCCTATCTGGTGTTCCCTCCGCCCATCTCTCACTTTCAGGGTAAACCTGTGGAGATCCTGCCTTTCCTCTACCTCGGTAGTGCCTACCATGCCTCCAGGCAGGACTATCTCACCGACCTTCACATCACTGCCTTGCTCAACGTGTCACGCAGGGACATGCACTCGGCCAAGGGCCACTACAACTACAAGTGGATCCCAGTGGAGGACAGCCACGTGGCAGACATCAGCTCCCACTTCCAAGAGGCAATAGAATTTATCGGTGAGTTAAACCTTTTAGCTGGGTGTGCGGTGTTAAATAGGTTTTCTAAGGGCTTTCACCTGGAGGTTTATTTCTGAATCATCATTCCACGTTTATTTTTTGTCTCTTCTCCCTGCTTAAAATAGTGCGCTTGCAGACTATTTGGCAAGGGAAATATACGTACCTTCCCCAGGATAGAGCTTTACCCAAAATAACAACTTGTGTCTGTACATTTATAGTTTTAGATTGCGTGCAGGAAGTCTTGGAAATATTCCGTTTGAATTAGGCGACATAGACAAAGACTCCTATCCATAGGTGTTTATTTTTAAAAGGAGTTCGTCTGCCTCTAATAAACCCTCACTGTGCTTGCCAGTGCTGCCGTTCACAAATAGAGGACTATAAGAAACCCAGTGCTAATCAGTTTAACGTGATCGCCTGACCTCGAGCCTACGCCAACGCATCCAACCGGTCCCTTCCAATCAGGATTTGCTGAGGAGTTGACTCCTGTGTCTTAGCTTGAAAAAGCCCTTCTCATGTTGTCATCGCCTACTAGGCCTAATCTCCAGTGGGTGAGGCCGTGTAGTCAGTGTGACAAGTGGCTGAGCAGTAATGCGTAGGCAAAGGAGGTTGAAAAGAGGGGCGACACACCTCAACAGTGGTCAGTTGCTCACAGGTGGGCCTGAGGGCAGCAGCAGCCTGTGGAGAATAGAGTGTGTGGGAGAGCAATGATAGATTATAAAAGCAGCAGCAAACGATGCACACAATGAGTTGGTGGTTATTTATAGACAGGCATAAGCAAGGACAAAGCTCAGCCAGGAGCGACTGGACTGACCAGTACTGTTTGGGGGCTATTGTTGCTATTGTGTATTGTTTGAGGATGCAGCCTACATTGAGTCCTCATTACATAAGACAACTAATTGTACCAGGAACAGGTTTAGCCTACATTGAGCCAAGAGCTCTAAAATTCATCTACTAAGCTGCCGAGTTATTTCAATTAAGTGGGGATGATTGACAGTTTAGGGCACGGGTGGGTAACCTTGTTTTTATTTGGGGCTATTTCTGGCCATACTGAATGTATGGAACAATAGATGCTTATTATTAAATGTTATGAGCATCTTAGGGTTAGTTGTTGTACGGTAGACTGTATCAAATGTTCTTTGGGCTGTAGGTCCCCCACCCGTAGTTTAGGGGTTAAAAATAAATATCATTGACCTTATGACTGAAAATAGTAGGCAAAGCCCACCACGACACCATGGTCATTAAAACATCCATCAAGGCAAGGGGCTCACTGGGGCTGATTGAAATGACCTTTTAGGAAAGGAATTCTGTTAAATTGCATGCACGTGCCTAAAAAGAGAACATGTTCTCGGAATGAACACGAACAGTCATGTCAGTCGGAGTGCATGCTTCGCTGTGTCACAAAAGGCAGCACCCATTGCCCCACAATGGTTCAGGAGGACTTAAGTTCCATGCAGCTGTGTTACAGAACCACCACAAGTGTGTACGAATTACACGGATTTAAGATCATAAAAATATACAAAGCCTGTGGCCCCTGCAAAGTTTCTCTGTGGGTGGTGCTTATGTAGCTGTGGTATATGATTAGTGAGTGGGAGTAAATGGCAGGTTATTTCTTCAAAGTTCATTCAAATGTGATTTATTATTTTCTATATGCTGTCACAGTATTCATAGTAGCTGTCCATTTAAATTTCCCATTGTGATTGTACTGTTAAAGTTTTTCTTTTTAAATATTATGTAACCATTTTGAAGAAAATTGCACATCCATGTCCAATGATTGACTTGTTGGCCTTTTGTCCCGTGTCCAGATCACATAAAGCAATCTGGGGGAAAGGTCCTCGTGCACTGTGAAGCGGGCATCTCTCGTTCCCCCACCATCTGCATGGCCTACATCATGAGAACCCAGCAGCTGAGACTGGATGCAGCATTCGATATCATCAAGCAGCGCCGGGCCGTTATCTCACCCAACTTTAGTTTCATGGGTCAGCTGCTGCAGTTTGAGTCAGAAGTCCTTTCGACGGCGCCCACTCATGCCGCCACACCTGAACCCGCCACTCCCTGTGCCCCAGAGTCTGCTTCTTTTTTTGCCAATGACATCAGCACCTCCTTCAACACCAAAAACTTTGAGCCATCTGTATTCACCCTCCCTACCTCTTGCCTGAAGTCCCCAGTCCATCATCAGTTCAAGCTGAGCCCAATAACTGCACTGCCTTAAAAAAAAAAGAAAGAAATGTGACTGCTTTTAGTCTTACTTGAAAATGAATCAAATGTAAAAGCTCCCTGTGTGCCTGGTGTTGAAACCAGCAGACCAGACTAGAGAAAAGAAAGTCTAAATTGGTAGTAATACACATTTCATGGGATGACGCTGATGCTGCAGGCAGTGACAACAGCACAGTGATAAACCTGCAATATACATGCCTTAGGTTGATATTGTGATTTCTGTGTTTATTCACAAAGTCAGTCAGGCGTTTAAATTTATTTAAAATTGTAATCTTTTTTTCCAGTAATGTTGATGTTGATGTGTTTAATAAAAGTTGAAAAAGAGTTGTCTTAATGCAATCACTGAATAAATATCAGAGGTGGCAAAAGTACTCACACACTGTACTTTAGTAGAAATACAGCTAAAATACACCGGTAAACGTAGAATGACTGATTCAACTCCTTAAGGTAAAAGTAAAGAAAAACAATAGACTCTGAAATGTACTTATAAGTACAATGGTATACAAATGACTGTCAATTCTATATAAGATTTTGATAACCAAGCTGCACAAAAATCAGTTCCACTCTTTTATTAACTTCCATAATGCTAATGAGTACAAAAAAAAAAGAATCACTGGACACACTACTAAAACAAGTTGATGCAACTGCACAAAATAAGCTTATGATAACAAATAGGGGGAAAAAAAAGAAAAAAAACCACTAATGTGCATACAGTATGTGTTGATTCAAATTAGACAGAATTTTTGAGCGGCAGAAGGTGGTGGTTTTTATGCTGGCACAAGACAAAGTCAACGTATTTACCACAAATCATTTTTGGAGCATCTAACCATTCTATTAAATTTTTTTCTATCTGTTGCGTCATCATCGTTAATGCTCCCTGGGTCATGTTCTTCCATGTCACTGCCGTGGCTCTTTTTTCTGTCTGGCTATACTTAACCTCTCTCTATTTACATCGTGTTATCATTCACTGGGGTTGACAAAAGTAATCCACCAATTTTGACAAAGTAAGAAGAAAGTACAGATATATTAAATGATTCATGTTATTATCAATTATTTTTTTAGATATGAATTTTAAGGACTTTATCTAGTTCAGGAAATAGGAGAATGTTCTCAAATTCACACTTTTTAGTTGATGATCAACATTAATATTCAAAATATATATAACATGGATGTAGAGTGCCCCAAACTGGTTTGCCTTGGACCCCCAAATGACTAACTATTCCCCTGAATACAAGCAATACATAATCAATCAATAATACATACTCAAGGATGCATTTAAAAAATCCACTCAGGTACAGCAACAAAGTATTTGTTACTTCCCACTACTGATAAATATGCAGCTAACGGCATAATACTCATGTCTCCTATCATGTGGCTAAATCCACAAGGCACAGGATAACATCTTTGTACATAAAAAGGCAACAGTGACACCTGCAGTGGCTCAGAGTTGGCCAATCAGGTTTAGATGAAGAGTGCTTTATTATTATTATTATTATTTTTTTTTACAATCGATAATAATACAATCTGCAGTCTTTGTCAACGAACTTGACACGAACACGTGATTCAGTGAGTTTGTTCCAAAAAACATCCCACAAGTAATTAGTTACCTATCGATAAGAAAGCGTATTCGTAGTAACCAGCAGACCAGACTACAGTCTGCTGTACTGTATATAAAATAAAATTTCGCTTTAACATTCGCGCATCTACGTCGCTATGTTTCTCTCATTCCTTCCTTTGGCGCCCAGATAGTCTGTACCAAAGTTGCAAATAGGGACGCATCGACACCACGAAACAGTTAAGATGATTATTTATTGGCACGAACACAATAATAAAACATTCAGCTTGTTTCTTCAGAATTTAAAACTTAGAATTGTTGCTAGATTTGATCCAATACGGATTATTGTTCCGCGTTACCATGTGGATGTTTATTTCGTAGTCACTGTGTTTTTACATTGTGGTATGAGCCAATTCGTCCCGCCCCCGCCGCCATTTTCCGTGTTTTCCTCCACTGCGGAATGGCTCACCGGTTTTAAATGCGAAAAAAAACAAACAAACCCGATAAAATATTCGAACAAGTGTGGGCTTTTACTTACCCGCTATCTCCATTTACCTGGAGCTGATCGGTTAGCTCCTGATTCAGACAAGGAGACGCCCGAAATAGACTTCAGATGTACATCAAACAGGTAAGCTAAGGACACCAGTGTGTCCCTGTTGCTTCCTTACTGGGCCGAGTGGGCTAGCAGCACTGTTACTTGCTTGAATGAAGGCAGATCATAAGTCGCAGTTTTAGTGCAAAGCCTTGTTTCGTTTAAGATAACGGAGTTCAGACAGTCCGCATTGAGCATGTTGTGAATGGCCGTCACGTTAAGGTTAACGAGAGCGCCATAGAAAATGCTGCTTTGAATTGCCCGCCCCCTTTTGAAGCTGTTTGGCTAAAGTTAGCTGAAGCGTCAAGCCATAACTATTATAGTCTACTCACTCGAGTAAATAGTTATTGTCCGGCGCATTTACACGGTAAACGCAATGCATTTGAAAGTTTGGTGCCCTCTTATAAAGATACATTGACGGTTCTTGTGCAGGTTATCATCCAGGGGTTCCGAAGTTACAGGGACCAGACTGTGGTAGACCCGTTTAGTCCCAAGCACAATGTCATCGGTGGGTACTGGGTCACTTGAACCACCTCCTCCTGCTTTATGCTGTATGTTTTGTTATTTGGATGAAGACACCCACATTCGTTTACTAGAACAGTCTTTCCCAACATTAGACAAATCTTGAATAATCTCAAATACTCATGAATGTATTACTCAGTTTGAAATCTGTATCTATTTGTTTGAACATTATATACTGCTATATCATTGTTCTGCCTGTCGCTATACGTCACTGGCATAGATAGATGAACAGTTATGTGATTTGTAGGAAATGGATAATAATGTTCAGACCAATTAAGTTAAATTAAGCACACCTGATGATTTCTCATGACACATTGATTTTATTAAATTGTTTCCTCTCTTTCACAGTTGGGCGAAATGGATCAGGAAAAAGTAACTTTTTCTATGGTAAGTGGGCCGGTTAGAATAGCAGCATACATCCATGATTTTGTTAAAAACGAGGTAAGGGTGATTGTTTATTTCCTCCTCCCCAGCCATTCAGTTTGTGCTCAGTGATGAGTTTAGCCACCTCCGACCTGAGCAGCGCCTGGCCTTGCTCCATGTAAGTACCTTCAAGGGTAGCATCAGTTGCAAGTAAGACTTATTTTTTGTCATCATGCAAACATAAATTTTCCCCTTCTGTTTTTGTAGGAGGGAACTGGTCCTCGTGTTATTTCTGCATTTGTGGAGATTATATTTGACAATTCTGACAACCGGCTGCCGGTAAGACTGACACCGATATTTTATTTATCACAAAGTTGAACACGCTTGGTAATTTTTACTAGACTTTATACCAATCTGATAAGATCAATTGATAATTTGGTCGTAACGTCTAAGTTTGCAAATCCGGGAATTAAGACATTATTGCTGACACAATCTTGTTTGCACCGAAGACATTGCGCGCTGCTGTCTTGTACTGTATGTTTGAATCCAAAAGCTAGTTTATTTTTTTAGAACTTTCGCGTTTTGTGACTATGTAGCTCAGGGCCTCGGGCCTTCCCGTGGCTGCGGCTAGTGTGGCTATACAGCGGTGCTTATAAAATGCATTTTGAAATTCAACCTGATGCTCTAACTCGACTCTGAGAGTGCGCATTCCAATAGTGCTCTGAGTTTCCGAACGGTGTGAGGTCTAGCAGCATTTAAATGTAGCATTTAAATTTAAATAGATTGTGGTGGTGTTCAGAGCCAAAAAGGTGAGAATAGTGTCCATGTCACATGAATGAAGAAATGAAAGTTTATGTAGTGACCTTTAGGTAGGAGCTGAGCTCATTCGTGTATGATTATCATCAGGTAGATAATGTAATCACTCCTCTACCGCTGTTGGATGTGAATTATGAAACGTTAGTCTATGTGCATTATGTAAGACTTATTTAATAACTTGAGCTTTTATTTAGGAGAGTAATAATGTTTAGATCTGTGCTTTCCAACCTATGTTGAGCCAAGGCAGCCGTTTTACATTACAAGAACCACACGGTAAACCACCAAACAGAAATGTCATTAAGTGTCAAAGTTGTTTAATTGAATTAAATGTGGCCAAGTACAAGGATAACCTGGATGAAAACCTTCTCCAGAGTGCTCATGACCTCAGACTGGGCCGAAGGTTCACCTTCCAACAAGACCATGACTCTTAAGCACACAGCTAAAATAACGGAGTGGCTTCAGAACAACTCCGTGACTGTTGCGTGAATGGCCCAGCCAGAGCCCTGACTTAAACCCAATTACGCATCTCTGGAAAGACCTGAAAATGGCTGTTCACCAATGTTCACCATCCAACCTGACAGAACTGGAGAGGATCTGCAAGGAGGAATGGCAGATGATCCCCAAATCCATCCATCCATCCATTTTCTACCGCTTATCCGAGGTCGGGTCGCGGGGGCAGTAGCTATAGCAGGGACGCCCAGACTTCCCTCTCCCCAGCCACTTCATTCAGCTCTTCCGGGGGGGATCCTGAGGCGTTCCCAGGCCAGCCGAAAGACGTAGTCTCTCCAGCGTGTCCTGGGTCGTCCCTGGAGTCTCCTCCTGGTGGGACGTGCCCGGAACACCTCACCAGTGAGGCGTCCGGGAGGCATCCAAATCAAATCCCCCAGCCACCTCATCTGGCTCCTCTCGATGTGGAGGAGCAGCGGCTCTACTCTGAGATCCTCCCGCATGACCAAGGTTCTCACCCTATCTCTAAGGGAGAGTCCGGACTCCCTGCGGAGGAAACTCATTTCGGCCGCTTGTATCAAGGATCTTGTTCTTTCGGTCACGACCCACAGCTCGTTACCATATGTGAGTGTAGGAACATAGATTGACGGGTAAATTGAAAGCTTTGCCTTTCGGCTTAGCTCCTTCTTTACCACAATGGACCGATACAAAGTCAGCATCACTGCAGACGCTGCACCGATCCGCCTGTCGATCTCCCGTTCCATTCTTCCCTCACTTGTGAACAAGACCCCAAGATACTTGAACTCCTCCACTTGGGGCAGGATCTCATCCCCGACCTGGAGAGGGCACGCCACCCTTTTCCGACTGAGCACCATGGTCTCAGATTTGGAGGTGCTGATTCTCATCCCAGCCGCTTCACACTCGGCTGCAAACTGCTCCAGTGAGAGTTGAAGATCACGGCTTGATGAAGCCAACTGAACCCCAAATCCAGGTGTGAAAAACTAAATACTGGACAAAGGGTCTGAATACTTATGGCTGTGTGATATTTCATTTTTTCTTTTTTAATAAATCTTCAAAAACTTGAACAATTCTGTTTTGTCTGTCAATATTGGGTGTTGTGTGTACATTAATGAGGTAAAACATGAACTTAAATTATTTTAGCAAATGGCTGCAGTATAAAAAAAAAAAGAGTGAAATATTTAAGGGGTCTGCATACTTTCAGTACCCACTGTATCTATCCGGCTAAGAAATAGTTTTTTTTTATTGAAATACTTTAATTTATTATAAAATATTCGGTAAGTGTTCGTTTAACTTTAATCCCTCCCTACCCCAAAACCCCTGGCCAGCCACCGGATACCCACTACCACAAATAGATTCCGGTCTTGTGGGAAAACTGTTCATTGTCTGGCTTATTAACAAGACTCTTCTCTGTGATGTGTCAAATTTACAAGACATTCTCTCTCTCTCTCTCTCTCTCTCGCTCTCTCTATCTATCTCTCCCCCCCTCCATCTATCTCTATGCAGTACCGTATTTTCCGTACCATAAGGCGCACCGTATTGTAAGGCGCAGTCTCAATTACGGGGTCTATATCTGTACTTAAGCCACACATAAGGCGCACCGTATTATATTCAAATAACATGAAACAGATTATACTTACCAGAAGATGTATTTTTTTTTCAAGTTGTGGGCATAGTTTCATGGCCCATTGCACACTACTATATACTGGTAGAACTAGTTGAATTCTGCGGAAAGGCCACTGCATGGCATAAGGGTGCTTGGTGTTTATATAGTGGCTGTAGCATATATTGGTTTTGGATAAGAGTGTAATTAATTTTGGAAAAGATACGCCAGAAGCGAACGCCTGCGTTTACTTCCGGTGTCGTTTGACGTACGTTTTAACGTTACAATAAAACAATCTTTGTCTCCAAAAGGGGCACCACGTCTCTTTTTATATGTGTAAACCTTAGGAAAAGGGATGAAAAACCTCGATCAATCTCAGTAATTTAGAAGGTTGCTACTCTTCATTTGAATACCATGCCTTTTTCTTTAGTAGCCTGCTGATCCTCTGTCTCACAATTTAGACCACCCCAACATTCCACCTTTTTTATCAGTGTGTTTTCAGAATTACTATCAGTCATCCACACCACCTATTATAGGGTTTTAATAACTGGTGATTTTAATGTCCACATCGATAACACATTGTATAAATTGTCCAAAGATGATTATTTTTTCAACCTTTTAAGCTGGATGGATTTTAACCAGCACGGAGGTGGTTTAAAAAATAAATAAATTAATTAATTAAAAAAAAAACGCCGCTGCCTGGGAGCTCCGTGACCAGACGTGCATGAGTCATTTTTATGCTGAGACAAGCTTTATCGCGATTGGCCGGTTAAGTCCATATGTGTACCTTCGTCCAAATGTATACCTTCTACTGTTTATACCGCGCGCACTGATGTCACATCACTTTTTTTTTTTTTTTTTTAATAATAAAACATCTGAAAATAAGTTATTTGTAAATCTGGAGTACAAAAGTAAAAAATATGGCAGTTGTGTATAAACACTGAAAAGGTAAATTGCATGTAAATTTCTTTCTTAAAAATTGCAATTTAAAAAAAGTGACAATTGTGTTCATATGGAGAACAAAAGTTAAAACATGATAGCTCTTTATTGAAAAAGTTAAATGCATGTATACTTAAACAATATTTCTTTACTTATTAGAGTTACTATTATTATTTGCAGGGTATTTAAGTATTACCTAATTCATTAGCATGTTTGTGAGAGAAGCCAGTACCGGTATTTTCTTTGTCAAACCCCATTCATTTATTGCGTCTGTCAACAAGTTCACTATATTGCTCCTCCCCGTGTGGCTTCTGTGGAGGGGTCTCTAGTCTGCAGAACATTTGACACAAATTTGCACTCGTTAGAAATTAAATGAGAAGTGATGGTTAGGTAGGGATCAGTCGCTCTTTCTGCCGACTTCAATGATTCCAAAACGGCTGTCTTAACTCCGTGTACGGTTATGGGATTGCGACTTCTGGTGTGTTTTCGTGTTGGAATTGTGTATTGTGGTAGGAGTGTCTTTTGCCCATTTCTGTGTTCTGAATTTACAGGGGAATCCAAAATGACCCCAAACGTCACATTTTAAAGTAGAAATTGCTTGCTTTACACTGCTGCTGCTGCAGCCGATTGTTTGCTTGAGTAGCCATTGTTTTTGGCTTCTCTCCATACAACGCTAACCACACACACAGCGCCTCACAGTAGCCAGGAGGTGAATCGAATTGCGCTAAGAAGAATTGCAATGCATTGCTGAATCGATATTTTTACCCACCCGTACAAGATACGGGTACAAAATTTTATTGCAGTAGTCTGACAAATTTGTCTTGTAGTCTGGTCCAGCATAAGTGTGATTGTGTGTCCCTCCAGATTGACAAAGAGGAAGTCTCCCTTCGTCGTGTGATCGGTGCAAAGAAGGACCAGTATTTCTTGGACAAGAAAATGGTGACGTAAGTGTTTCTGTCCTTGTAATCACAGGAAATATTGGCCCCACTGAATTCATGTGATCACATGTTTGGTGGTGTTTGTAATTGGTGCAGTAAGAATGATGTCATGAACCTTCTGGAAAGTGCTGGCTTCTCCCGCTGTAACCCTTACTACATTGTCAAGCAGGGCAAGGTAAGAAAGAAATGAAAAGGTTCCGAAATAATGAGACTTTTTGCAAAGCATTTATTGCTATACAAAATTATTATTTTTTGAAATTTATTTATAGGAGTTTATCAAAACGCTGTTTTGGGCAATCATTTGAATAAGTTCCACTAAGTACTAAATTAGCGGCACGGTGGTCGACTGGTTAGAGCGTCTGCCTCACAGTTCTGAGGACCGGGGTTCAATCCTCGGCCCCGCCTGTGTGGAGTTTACATGGTTTCGCCGTACCTGCGTGGGTTTTCTCCCACATTCCAAAAACATGCATGGTAGGTTGCTTGAAGACTCTAGATTGCCCATAGGTGTGAATGTGAATGCGAATGGTTATTTGTTTATATGTGCCCTGCGATTGGCTGGCAACCAGTTCAGGGTGTACCCCGCCTCCTGCCCGATGACAGGTAGGATAGGCTCCAGCACTCCCGCGACCCTTGTAAGGATAAGTGGCTCGGAAAATGGATGGATGGAAGTACTAAATTACTGTCTTATTTTATGCTTTTTCTACGCTACATTTTAAACTCCTTACTCCATATATAGAGGAATATTTTGACCTTTTGAACAAGTAATGTTACGTATAGAGAGAATTTATGCCTTGTGGGAAAGCAAAAATCCTTTTGTAGCAACCCTGCATATCGTTGATTAGTCTGTGTTTTCCGATTGTTCGGGGAGCCCTGAAGGTAACAGGATGCGTGTAAGGGAAGCTAGGAAGATGGACGTTGAGGAAAAGCACAATTGGCTAAAGCGCTCATAGTGATTCAGTGATTTCCATAACAAAATATGGACGTTCCCTAACATTTGACAGCTCTGCACCAATCAGAGATAGCGTTTCTGTTCCTCTCTGCCTGCCACGCATATTTTTCTGTTATCAATCCACGGTCTTTTCTTAGAGTTACGATAACTAAAAAGTTTAATCTTTGTTTTGAGAGCTGCTGACTGCTAAGAAAAAGGTTTTACTTACTGACAACTTTAAAAATATGCATTACATATTGTAGCGATGGGAATTGAGGAATCCATCCCCAAAGACCTAATTTTATGTCACATTTGGCGATGTGATACATTTCGTCCCTCGATGCTCTGAACTCAACCTTATTCAACGCATCATAAATGATTTCCGCTATCATGTTGAAGTCACATTAATAAGTCACAATAGTGCGATATATATATATATATATAATTTATTGGTATGGAAATCTTAAATATTTTAACGTTTTATGCAGATCAACCAAATGGCCACAGCACCTGATTCTCAGCGTCTGAAGCTGCTGAGAGAGGTGGCAGGAACAAGAGTGTATGATGAACGCAAAGAGGAGAGTATTTCGCTCATGAAGGAAACAGGTTGGTTCTAAGCTATTCTTTTATTTTATTATTATTTTTTCCCAATATAGGCAGCATGTAGCGCTAGTGGTTAGCATGTCTGCCTCACAGTTTGGAAACGCATCTCCGGTTTCTTCCTGTGTGGAGTTTAGATGTTCTCGATGTGCTTGTGTGGGTTCTCTATGGGCAGCCGGCCACTCTGGCCTCCTCTCACATTCTAAAAATGTGCATTATAAGTTAATTGAAGATGCTAAATTATCCATAGGTGTGATTATGAGTATGAATTGTTGATTATCTAAAGGTGCCCTGCAGTTGACTGGCCACCAGTGTTTAGCCCACCTCTTGCCCAGAGTCAGCAGGGATCAGCTCCAGCTAACCAGCGACAGTAATAAGTGCAAGCACTGGGGAGAAAAAAAACCAACAACTGTTAAACAACGTTCATATATATTTTACTGGAATACTTTCATGTTGCCTTGACTTATTAAATATACGCAAATAACTGCTTATATTGGTATGTGCAATGGTCAAAACAAAACGTTAGACTTGCAACGAGAATGTGTGTTTGTTTCCCACCAGTGAGCTCGAATTGAAAAGCAGCAAAACAATTCCTGATTTACTTTAAACAAGGCATCAAGCAGGATATTATGCACCGTCATGAGTAACGAAGCGTAATTCCATCACATTGAGATCACAATGCTTCTTTTGCACAGCTCTAAACATGTAAATATGATGTAAAGTCAACCCTACTTTTATCTACACTTACTACAGGTACATCTAAAAAACATTATAATAGTGTGAAAACCTTAATTTAGTTAGTTAGTTCAATACAAAAATAAAAATTTATTGAGATGCTCTGCAGACACTCAGAGAGAATTATTTCATGATTTTTCATAGATCATTTTACACTTTACATCAGTCCATCTTGGATGAGCTCGGGCCCAGAGAAGCCGGCGGTGTTTCTGGGTGTTGATGATAAATGGCTTTTGCTTTGCATAGTAGAGTTTCAAGTTGCACTTACGGATGTAGCGCCAAACTGTATTTACTGACATTGGTTTTCTGTTCTGTGTTACTGAGCCCATGTGGTGATATCCTTTACACATTGATGTTGGTTTTTGATGCAGTGCCGCCTGAGGGATCGAAGGTCACGGGCATTCAATGTTGGTTTTCGGCCTTGCCGCTTACATGCAGTGATTTCTCCAGATTCTCTGGACCATTTGATGATATTATGGACCGTATATGATGAAATCCCTAAATTCCTTGCAATTTTACGTTGAGGAACATTGTCCTTAAACTGTTTGACTATTTTCTCACGCACTTGTTCCCAAAGAGGTGAACCTCGCCCCATCTTTGCTTGTGAATGACTGAGCAAATCAGGGAAGCTCCTTTTATACCCAATCATGGCACCCACCTGTTCCCAATTAGCCTGTTCACCTGCGGGATGTTCCAAACAGGTGTTTGATGAGCATTCCTCAACTTTCTCAGTCTTTTTTGCCCCCTTTCCCAGAATTTTTGGAACGTGTGGCAGTCATAAAATTCTAAGTTAATGATTATTTGCTAAAAACAATCAAGTTTATCGTTTTGAACATTAAATATCTTGTCTTTGTAGTCTATTCAATTAAATATAGGTTGAACATGATTCACAAATCATTGTATTCTGTTTTTATTTATGTTTAACACAACGTCCCAACTTCATTGGAATTGGGGTTGTACCTGTATGTACCTGTACAGTTTAATGATGTCATGCCAGGGCAGCGCCCTTATATGTTCTCAGATCTATATTTGCCGATTTTGCAAAACTAGCCTGTCACCACCAGCTGCAGAACATAACCGGTGAATTACAGCATGCTAATATTTCAATAGGTTCACTTCTGTTTGACATGTTCTATTAGGCTGTATATTGCATATTGAACAATATAATTCCGTTACTGTGTAATTATAAAAAAAAAAGTAGTATGATAATAATGACGCATTTGTTCATCAGAGGGAAAGAGGGAGAAGATCAATGAGCTGTTGAAGTACATCGAGGAGCGTCTGCATACTCTGGAGGATGAGAAAGAGGAGCTGGCTCAGTACCAGAAGTGGGACAAAATGAGAAGAGCACTTGAGTACACTATCTACAACCAGGAGCTCAATGAAACCCGCGCCAAATTGGACGAGGTAATACGCCCAAAGTTTACTGAATGTGTTCTTTTAAAGATGTTATGTCAAAGCACTTTTCATTGTTGTGCAACTCATTGTGTAAGTAATTCTAGGGGTAGTCGTAATTAGTTGAAATTGTAATATAAGAAAGTGGCATTTACATTATACATTTTGCTTCATTTATTTTGTGTGTGTATTTTTTTCAGCTGTCCTCCAAGAGAGAAACGTGTGGTGACAAATCCCGACAGTTACGTGATGCTCAGCAAGATGCCAGAGACAAAGTTGAGGTAAAAATAACTACCTAAAACCTTGTAAAATATTAGAACAAAATTGAAACGGGAAATAAAAAGTAGACGGGCTGTTTTTGAGAAAAGCTGCATTTGGTGTTATGGTGCCATCTGTACTACTACTGTGGTTGGTACTAAAACAGAAAAGTAGATTGGTTATTTTGATATCGGTAACTTTTAACACCACGTTAGACTTTAGGCAATGTGGCTGAAGCTGCTAATACTCACACTCCTGCAATCGGCTGGTGATGCACTGACAACAAAGGCTTTATTGTGCTCGCACAATGTTTTAAGTAGTTGTTGACATTACACAAAAACAGGTACTGGTAAATCTAATAATAAACACACAGAGAAGATGGACGAAGCTAAAATGTTCTGACATTTTGCATGCCAGCTATATATAAAGTACAGAAGATGCACTCCTGAATGAATCGAATCACCTTTTTCTTTCTCATGTAGGAGACAGAGCGAGTTGTGCGGGAATTGAAATCCAAGATCTCTGCCATGAAGGAGGAGAGGGAGCAATTGTCGGCTGAGCGCCAGGAACAGATTAAACAGAGGACCAAACTAGAGCTGAAGGCCAAGGACCTGCAGGATGAGCTGGCAGGCAACAGTGAACAGAGGGTATGGAAGCCTCCCATCTGCGTCACTGCTTACAAACAACACTTTTCCTTCCTTTGCATCACTGCATGTATCCCCCCTACAATCACTGCTACCACGTGCACAATTTTTATTTTGAAGTAACTCACAGAGGCTAACGTGGAAAATGGTGCAAAGGTGTAATTACGTCTTCGTTTTAACCCTGTACACACAGTGGGTACGGAAAGTTTTCAGACCCCCTTAAATTTTTCACTTTTTTATATTGCAGCCATTTGCTAAAATCATTTAAGTTCATTTTTTTCAACATTAATGTACACACAGCACCCCATATTGACAGAAAAAAATATTTATTAATGTAATACAACCCGTAGAGTGGGAACGGAAAGTATTCAGACCCCCTTCAATTTTTCATTTTCTCATTAATGTACACACAGGACCCCATATTGACAGAAAAAAACTGAATTGTTGACATTTTTGCAGATTTATTAAAAAGGAAAAACTGAAATATCACACAGGCATAAGCATTCAGACCCTTTGCTCAGTATTTAGTAGAAGTACCCTTTTGAGCTAATACAGCCATGAGTCTTTTTGGGAATGATGCAACGTTTTTCACACCTGGATTTGGGCATCCTCTGCCATTCCTCCTTGCAGATCCTCTCCATTTCTGTCAGGTTGGATGGTGAATGTTGGTGGGCAGCCATTTTCAGGTCTTTCCAGAGATGTTCAATTGGGTTTAAGTCAGGGCTCTGTCTGGGCCATTCAAAAACAGTCGCGGAGTTGTTCTGAAACTACTCCTTCTGTATTTTAGCTGGGTGCTTCGAGTCATTGTCTTTTTTTGAAGGTGAACCTTCGGCCCTGTCAGAGCTTCTGAGCACTCTGGAGAAGGTTTTCGTCCAGGATATCCCTGTACCCCGCATTCATCTTTTCTTCAATTGCAACCAGTCTCCCTGTCCCTGGAGCTGAAAAACACACCCATAGCATGCTGCTGCCACCACCATGCTTCACTGTTGGGAGTGTATTGGACAGGTGATGAGCAGTGCCTGGTTTTCTCCACACATGCCACTTAGAATTAAGGCCAACAATTTCTATCTTAGTCTCATCAGACCAGAGAATCTTATTTTTCACCATCTTGGAATCCTTCGGGTGTTTTCTTTTTAGAAAACTCCATGTAGGCTTTCTTGTTTCTTGCACTGATGAGAGGCTTCCGTCGAGCTACTCTGCCATAAAGCCCTGACGGGTGGGGGACTGCAGTGATGGTTGACTTTCTTGAACATTCGCCCATGTCGCGACTGAATCTCTGGAGCTCAGCCACAGTGATCTTTGGGTTCTTCTTTACCTTTCTCACCAAGGCTCTTCTCCCCCAATTGCTCAGTCGAACAGCTGAAGCTGTACATCAAGGAAGAATGGGAAAGAATTCCACCGACAAAACTTCACCAATTAGTGTCCTCAGTTCCCAAACGTTTATTGAATGTTGTTAAAAGAAAAGGTGATGTAACACAGTAGTAAACATGACCCTGTCCCAGCTTTTTTGGAACGTGTTGCAGCCATAAAATTATAAGTTAATTATTATTATATTACAATTATTTGCTAAAAACAATAAAGTTTATGAGTTTGAACATTACCTTGTCTTTGTAGTGTTATTCATTTAAATATAGGTCGAACATGATTTGCAAATCATTGTATTCTGTTTTTATTTATGTTTAACACAATGTCCCAACTTCATTGGAATTGGGGTTGTACATTGCAGGGAAAAAAATTAACTTACTGATTTTAACAAATGGCTGCAATATAAAAAAGAGTGGAAAATTTAAGGTGGTCTGAAAACTTTCCGTACCCACTGTAAATAATGAACTATTGTGTTTCATTACTTTATAACTAACCCTGTGATTCAAGAGAAGGAAGCAGCAGCATGCATAAATCCCCCTGCACATCTTTACTGGCATTGGTTTGTGTGTGCAGAGCTGGTATGACTCAATGTCCGTATGGCCACATATTTTTGGGCACGTGTGTGTATGAAGATCATTATAAATAACAGCTTTATTGGCTCAGTCTTTGTGATGGCCATGATGTGTCCCAGGCAGAATGCTGGTTGGTGATGGCTCAGTATCAGCCAAATGTTACTGGAGCAAAATGAAAAGTAATGCCTTCTGGCTGCTGGCAGTGTGGCTGTCGTGTTGGCCAACTGGACAAGTGTGTTTGTGACTGTGGTTTACTTAGGATTGTCTTTTTATAATAAGGGTATTTTATTGTCTGCAACTTTTTGCATGCATAGCAACCTATTCTTTCAATATGCTCATGAAGGGGCCATATTCTCCTGTTCATGTGCAAGTCTACATGCCTGGCTTGTGCACTTTACACCCACGTACATTCTCCTGTCCAGACTTTAGACACTCCCACTGCGGGTAACCTGGCACGAGTCATTGAAGTCTGAGACTAGCTATAATCATGCAGCACGGACCTGAGACTTGTGAATGTCATAGAACTTCAATTTGGAAAATATAGCACACTTTAAATATGAAAATACCTTCCTTATCGGATTTGTCGTCACCAGTGAGACGGGCACAGTCTGTCTAACATGCTAAACTTTGAAAGAGCGCATGTGATTTTAATATTCTGTATGTAATAGAGGTGTCAATCTTAATCGATTAATCAATCATCAAATTAATCGACAACTATTTTGATAATTGCGCAATCATTTAGAACCATTGCTTAACTTAAAGTTGTCCAAATCCTCTTGTATCAGCCTCTCAACAATAAATATTCTCAGATTCCTGTCGTCCTTCATGAAAGCAGACTGATTATCTTTTGTGTTTAATCAAAATAAGACTTTTGTAAACGTCTGCTTTTGCTTTGGAAAACAATGATCAACATTTTCTCCTATATTCTGAAATATTACGGACCAAGCTAGTAACTGAACAATTATCAATTTATGGAAAAAATAATAGTCAGTTTATCTATTACAAAAATAACCGTTATCTGCCGCTGTAGTATGAATAACCTGCAATTGACATGTAGTTGAACCTGAGGCAGCCTCAGATGTAAATATCAAACGAGTAGCCCTTCTCATTAATCATTACCCAAGAAGTCGCTCTCTGTTTAAAAAAACGTTGGTGAAAACATCACTCCTTCTCGTGGGATATTGCTTAATTGTTGTTTATTTGGAATTGTTTAGTAATTCAAGAATTCCAAATAAACAACAATAATTGGTTGATAAAGAGTAATCGGAAAAAAATATTTTGCAATAACTTTAATGCAATTTTTTTTAGCCCATTATTCAATTGATCGATGGAATGAATAATCTGTGGAGAATAATCGATTAAAAAATATTCGATAGTGACAGCCCTGGTATACCATAAATCTAATTATTAATGTTGTTATTATTATTATTGATAATAGCTTAACTTTATGTAGCGACTTTCATGGAACCCAAGGTCGTTTTACACAAGGTAGACGGACAAGAACACAGAACAAAGGACACTAGACATCAAACACTGAGTGATGCAGGTGTTTTTTGAATTTTTGTTTGAAAGTGTCCAGAGAGGGCGTATTGGATGTCCGCGCACTATAGCAGACAAAATCTACAAAGAAGCCTGTTGGCATGGTGCAGCTATATTTGCAGTGACAGCACATTGTTGCAGTCTTTCGGCTTGTGAGTTGCTTGCTCTTTAAGTGCCATATCCCTAATACGAACAGAGTGGTATCTTTAAGCATAGTGTATCACTGTGTTCACAACACCCAATCAGGCTGCTCTTTGTTGGGTGTGCTTACCGTGTTTGGTGTGTGTGTGTATATATGTGTATATATATATATATATATATATATATATATATATATATATATACATACATACTGTTGGTTAAGCCTAGTTTGCTGTGACCTAGGAAATCAGCCTAGCACAGCAGAAATGTTTTTTTAATAACTCTTTAAACGTGAAGAAGCAATCATGGGTAATAAAAACCTGCTCTATTCTTGTAGAAACGTCTGCTAAAAGAGCGTCAAAAGTTGCTGGAGAAAATTGAGGAGAAGCAAAAGGAGCTGCAGGAGACAGAGCCCAAATTCAATATGGTGAAAGAAAAGGAGGAGCGAGGTATCTCCAGGTAGGGATGACTCACGCACCACTAAGTTTCCTGAGGAACTGGAGAACAGACCTAATTTCATGAGTCAGTCATTTAATTCTGAATGTATTTTTACAGTGGCAGCAAAATGACATTTGGTGGGTAGATATGTTGTTATAGCTATACTCTCAACAAAAATATATACGTATAACGAAAATGGTAGAAATTATCTCTGAATACTTATCGACATGTATCGGAATAGATACCTGATGATGGAAAAATGTTCATCTAAATTTAGACTTGCCCAGGCCACACAGGAGAGGACGGACTTGTACGCCAAGCAGGGTCGCGGAAGTCAGTTCACCTCCAAAGAGGAGAGGGACAAATGGATCAAGAAGGAGCTGAAATCTCTGGACCAAGCCATCAATGATAAAAAGAGGCAAATCGCCGCCATCAATAAAGATTTGGAGGACACAGAGACCAACAAAGAGAAGAACCTGGAGCAGTATAATGTAATAATTAATTTTAATACATGCATGCGTGTATAAGAATGGAAACAGTACCTTTGTTGCTATGTAGCAAATATTACCTGCGGGTTGGGGACGAATGTAAAAATGGTCCACATAAAAAAATAAATTAATAACCACAGACATTTTTTTTTTAATACTTTTCATTTTTGTCTCTAGAAACTGGACCAAGATTTAAATGAGGTGAAGACCCGTGTTGAGGAGTTGGACAAAAAGTACTATGAAGTGAAAAACAGGAAGGATGAGCTGCAGAGTGAAAGAAAGTAAGATTCATTTTGGATGCATATCAGTTTAAAGTTAAAGCACATTTGTTACTCAAGGCAAAACATTATGAAAAAGTCAATTTAAAAACATAAAATGACAAAAGTGACCTTTTTCTTATGAGGTAAATGCATGTGTGTTTTGAGAATTTGATTCAACCAGGAAATGTCTGTTTCGCTGTAATGCATTTGATTTGAATGCGTCAAAGCCATCATAATGACTGCTTTAATTAAAGACACTCCAATATGAAAACAGGATGGCTGGAAACGAAATAAAAATGAAAAGGATGCATGCATTTTAAATGTCCAAATCATAAAGCATTTGCTTTACAAGGGCATTGATCTTTCTTATGGTTGAATGTTGTTATTTTAAGAGAGACATTTCCAAGTACTTGTTTCATTATTGGACAAGAAAACTTGATTATAAGAAGACTTTACACCAATCTGATCGGCCTGATCGGTATCAGCCGATATTTAGCATTTTATGCTGATCAGCTGATCGGCTTTGTCATAATTCGCCGATCCGCAAAAGACATTTACTCCGCGTCGCCATTGTGTACAGTATAGTTGAATCCAAACGCCAGTTTATTTTTAGGCTTGTCGCATGTCTTTTGACGTAGTAGTGTAAATATCTGGCCACCAATAAAGTTATTTAAAAAAAATAATAATAATATGTCGGCGGTTTGGGACAGCCAACACGTAATGGCTGGATCAGACAAATATGCAAGTTTCTGTGTACATATAAGGTTTGTAGCCCTTTTATGTACACAAAGAGATAAGGAGACTTGGTGGTGGAACCTCACAGTACAGGAAATCATACAAGGAAAAAGGTTAGCTAAGAAGAAGTGGGACACTGAGAGGACCGAGGAGAGGCGAAAGGAATACATTGAGATGCGACATAGGGCAAAGGTTGAGGTGGCAAAGGCCAAACGAGGCATATGATGACATGTATGACAGG